>NC_058080.1:190774170-190995975 GCF_014858855.1 Bufo gargarizans
CTGCAAAGAAATGCGTGCAGCCATCATTGCGTTGCATAAAAATGACTTCACAGGCAAGGATATTGTGGCTACTAAGATTCCACCTCAATCAACAATTTATAGGATCATCAAGAACTTCAAGGAAAGAGGTTCAATTCTTGTTAAGAAGGCTTCAGGGCGTCCAAGAAAGTCCAGCAAGCTCCAGGATCATCTCCTAAAGAGGATTCAGCTGCGGGATCGGAGTGCCACCAGTGCAGAGCTTGCTCAGGAATGGCAGCAGGCAGGTGTGAGCGCATCTGCACGCGCAGTGAGGCAAAGACTTTTGGAAGATGGCCTGGTGTCAAGAAAGGGCAGCAAAGAAGCCACTTCTCTCCAAAAAAAACATCAGGGACAGATTGATCTTCTGCAGAAAATATGGTGAATGGACTGCTGAGGACTGGGGCAAAGTCATATTCTCCGATGAATCCTCTTTCCGATTGTTTGGGGCATCAGGAAAAAGGCTTGTCCGGAGAAGAAAAGGTGAGCACTACCATCAGACCTGTGTCATGCCAACAGTAAAGCATCCTGAGACCATTCATGTGTGGGGTTGCTTCTAATCCAAGGGAGTGGGCTCACTCACAATTTTGCCCAAAAAGACAGCCATGAATAAAGAATGGTACCAAAACACCCTCCAACAGCAACTTCTTCCAACAATCCAACAACAGTTTGGTGAAGAGCAATGCATTTTCCAGCACGATGGAGCACCGTGCCATAAGGCAAAAGTGATAACTAAGTGGCTCGGGGACCAAAATGTTGACATTTTGGGTCCATGGCCTGGAAACTCCCCAGATCTTAATCCCATTGAGAACTTGTGGTCAATCCTCAAGAGGCAGGTGGACAAACAAAAACCCACTAATTCTGACAAACTCCAAGAAGTGATTATTAAAGAATGGGTTGCTATCAGTCAGAAATTGGCCCAGAAGTTGATTGAGAGCATGCCCAGTTGAATTGCAGAGGTCCTGAAAAAGAAGGGGCAACACTGCAAATACTGACTCTTTGCATAGATGTCATGTAATTGTCAATAAAAGCCTTTGAAACGTATAAAGTGCGTGTAATTATATTTCACTACATCACAGAAACAACTGAAACAAAGATCTAAAAGCCGTTTAGCAGCACACTTTGTGAAAACTAATATTCGTGTCATTCTCCAACACTTTTGGCCACGACTGTACATGTCCCAACTGCAGGTATTTCTGCTTATGTACATGTGCGCACATAGAGCAGTGTCCACATGCGAAGTTCCATCTGGGAGCATTCCTACCTAGCCAGTTTTTAACTGGACGGGGGAGGTTGCTCCTGACAATGGCATCACCTATAGTCTTACTTCTGCGAAAACTGACAATTGGAGTATTGTCTATTATAGCTGCCAGAGAAGCATCCATCTGCAGCATTTGCCAGTTGTTTAAAATCACTGTTTTAATGGTTGAGGCCATTGGGGAATAATCGAATGTGAACACCACTATACGGTCGCCATCATTATCGTGTTGTCTCCTCTTTTTCTTTTTTGTGTTGATATCTCTACCCAGAACCTCTCTCCTATGCACACACTTCAAATATGCGCTATCCACTATCTTCTCCAGGTAACCCATTTGTAAAAAACGTCTCTTCATGTCCACACACTGCTCCCTAAATTCAATGTCATCTTTTACAATTCTGGCGAGGCGCATGAATTGGCCATATGGAATTGCAGTATTGATGTGTTGCGGATAATAACTCATGTAATGTAATAGTGCATTGGTGGATGTAGCTTTTCTATAAATGGTAGGATTTAAATGACCATCCTTAACCCTTACCTTGACATCAAGAAAATCCAGTTCCTCCGCACTAAATGTGCTGGTGAACCGCATATTCATATTATTTACTTGATTCAGATATTCCACAAATGCACTAAACATATGTTTTTCACCTGTCCAGACAATAAATATATCATTGATATATCAAAGAAAAACTTTGATATATCAAATAAATGGATTCTGGACAGTGTAGATATACCTCTCTTCAAAAAAAGCTAAAAATAAATTAGCAAGGGTGCATGAGACTGGTGTCCCCATTGCTGTGCCTGACAATTGTTTAAACCATTTCTGGTTGAAAGTAAAAGCATTATGTGTCAGTATGAATGAAAGGGACTCCGTGACAAAATCAATGTATTCGTCACTTTTGTTTATTTTGCGCAAAATATCCCCAGTTCCTATGGAATCCTGGTATACAGACTCTCCACATCTAACACAGCTAAATGAAAGCCATCCTGCCATTGTATATCTCTCAAGGCCTCCAGAAAATCGGTGGTATCTTCCAAATATTTGGACAGGGGTTCGGTCAAAGAACTGTTCCCTGACACTATGGGGGGTCCAGGTGGGTCTACAAGCAATTTATGGATCTTGGGTACTATATAACACACGGGTTTAATAGGGAACTGGGGATAGAGCTTTTTGGCCATGCGTTTAGTCAGGAAACCTCTGTCAACATACTTCCACAATAATGTTCTAAGTTGTTGTTGATTCTTGGAGGTGACCCAAAAGTGAACCTCTGTTAGACATGGTTCCGAAAGGGGGGATCAGTCCCTGAGGAAGTTCTTTTAAAACAGGGTCGACCAAGAAAGGTAATATAGCATTCACATGGACACCAGTCCCATGTGACGAAACACAGGTGCCAACTGCTGCATCTTTCTGCAGTGTGCAGACTGAACAGGAGGTCAGGGATCAAGACTGGGTGGAAGACGATGCAGGGGACGATGAGGCCCTAGACCCCACATGGAATGAAGGTCGTGCCACTGACTTTCACAGTTCGGAGGAAGAGGCAGTGGTGAGACCGAGCCAACAGCGTAGCAAAAGAGGCAGCAGTGGGCAAAAGCAGAACACCCGCCGCCAAGAGACTCCGCCTGCTACTGACCGCCGCCATCTGGGACCGAGCACCCCAAAGGCAGCTTCAAGGAGTTCCCTGGCATGGCACTTCTTCAAACAATGTGCTGACGACAAGACCCGAGTGGTTTGCACGCTGTGCCATCAGAGCCTGAAGCGAGGCATTAACGTTCTGAACCTTAGCACAACCTGCATGACCAGGCACCTGCATGCAAAGCATGAACTGCAGTGGAGTAAATACCTTAACCTCCCTGACGGTATTCCCGAGCGTGACTCGGGGTTAATTTTCGCTGCCAGAAGCGGTAACCCCGAGTCACGCTCGGGGTAGATTGCAAAGGGAACCGCGGGTGTCCTTACGTAATCCCGGCGATCCGGCGATGTTCCCCGCTGTGATCGCCGGTGAGAGCCCCGGCGGATGTCTCATCTCTCTTCCTGGTTCCGCCTCTGTGAGCCGCAGCGCGTCACAGAGGCGGAACTGGGCGGTAGATTCAAAAAAAATACATTGTATATAAAAGTCAAACACACACACATAAAGTTAGGTGATACAATCCTGTCAGATTACACTATCACCTCAGATTTGACAGATTTGATCTGATCATTCTACACTGCCCTGACTGCCCTGGCTGTTTTTTCTAAGCAAAAAAATATATATATAAAAAATATATATTTTTTACCATGGCATCAAAGCGTCACTTTAGCATCACCAAAGCGGGTTTGGATCAGATAAGTGACAGCGACACAGAGCCCCTCGCAGAATTGAGCGACAGCGATAGCGATTCGTGGAAAGATTAATCATCCGACTCTGACACTGACCAGAGAAGTGGCGACAGCGACGAATCTGCACTTGAGCTCAGTGAGGTGCGCTCTTGGTGCCCTATTGATTGCGGTATGGATGCAGTACCACCGCCAAGATTCCCGTTTACAGGATCGCCTGGGATGAAGGTAGACGTTGATCACAATGATCCTTTGGCGTACCTAAAATTATTTCTGACTGATGACGTCATTGAAAAGATTGTCACGGAGACAAACCGCTACAAAGAGCAGCAATCCACTACTCTGCACAGCAAGTTTTCCAGAACCAGAAAATGGGAACCAGTGAGTAAGGAGGACATATGGAAATTTCTGGGGCTAATACTTCTTCAGGGGGTGGTGGGGAAACCCCTGCAGAAATGGTACTGGACTACCAATAAATTGCTGGCAACCCCATTTTTTGGCACCATCATGTCCGAGTACCGATTTTCCCTCATAATGAAGAATTTACACTTCACCAACAATGAGGAATTTGACGAAGCCACACATCCAGCGCCAAAACAGAAGAAGATCTGGGAAGTATTCCAAATGATCCTAACCAATTTCCAGCAGGCCTATGTGCCAGACAGAGACATCAGCATTGATGAAAGTCTGATGGCTTACAAAGGACGCCTCAGCTGGATTCAATACATCGCATCCAAGAGAGCGCGGTTTGGAATAAAATCTTATTTGCTCTGCGAGTCTACAACTGGCTATATATGGAATTCCATCATATACACCGGCAAAGGAACACAATTCAACCCCAGGTACAGCGGCTATGGGATGGCAACGTCATCAGTCCTTTCACTGCTTGAACCATTGCTCAATCAGGGGTATTGTGTTACAACAGACAACTTTTACACGTCGCCTGAGCTGTACGAGTTTCTACTAAAAAACAAGACTGACGGATATGGAACCGTTAGGGCCAACCGACGTGGCCTGCCATGTATGTTTTCCAAGAAAAAACTGAAAACAGGAGAAATGGTGGCCTGGCAGAAAGGAAAGATGATGGCAATGCGTTGGCGTGACAAAAAAGACGTGTGCCTAATGAGTACAGTACATAACACTACCACGGTCCACACGAGAGGTGGGAAAGATGTCATAAAGCCACAACTTGTGATCGACTATAACAACACCATGGGAGGAGTCGATAGAGCCGATCAGGCGATGACATTCTATCCAGCTATGCGGAAGCAACAAAAAAAATACTACAAAAAAATATTCAGGCATCTCCTGGAACAATGTCTGTGGAATGCCTATATACTGTACAAAGGAAAGAGTGACAAGCCTCTTGTTCACTCTGACTTCATCTGGAAGGTGGCGGAGCAGATTTTTGTGAACTACCAAACGCCATCAGTGGCCGTGAACAGATCTGGACGTCGCGCTGTTGACGTTGTAAACCCAGAGAGGCTGACTGGTCGTCACTTTATGGATTACATCCCGCCAAGCGCAAAAAAGGCAGCACCTACAAGGATGTGTGTAGTTTGCTGCTCAAAGCGAGATGGAAATGGAAAAAAAATCCGAAAGGAAACCAGGTTCCATTGCCCTGATTGTGACGTTGGTCTATGTGCAGTCCCATGCTTCAAAATTTACCACACCCAGGATGTTTACTGAATTTTCTTTTGTTTGACAAATTTCATTATTAATTACATTACTGAAGAAAATTATATTATTTATTAGATTATAACTCATGATTTTATTTTTTCGAACTTTATCACATCTGAGAGGTCTACTAGAGTCTTCTTTGGTCAGGTTTAAGTAAGTAATTACTAAGAATTGCAGGCCTACAATACATAACACCAAATTTCCATGCAAAAAAATGGTACCACTTTTGGAACAAAATTCCTGACATAATCATACCGCCAGGGAGGTTAAAAACAAGGAAGTCGCTCAGGCTCCCCCTGCTACCTCTTCTGCTGCTGCCGCCTCGGCCTCTTCTGCTGCTGCCGCCTCTGCCTTTTCCTCCGCCTCTGGAGGAACGTTGGCACCTGCCGCCCAGCAAACAGGGGATGTACCACCAACACCACCACCACCTCCGTCACCAAGCGTCTCAACCATGTCACACGACAGCGTTCAGCTCTCCATCTCACAAACATTTGAGAGAAAGCGTAAATTCCCACCTAGCCACTCTCGATCCCTGGCCCTGAATGCCAGCATTTCTAAACTACTGGCTTATGAAATGCTGTCATTTAGGCTGGTGGACACAGACAGCTTCAAACAGCTCATGTTGCTTGCTGTCCCACAGTATGTTGTTCCCAGCCGCCACTACTTCTCCAAGAGAGCCGTGCCTTCCCTGCACAACCAAGTATCCGAAAAAATCAAGTGTGCACTGCGCAACGCCATCTGTGGCAAGGTCCACCTAACCACAGATACGTGGACCAGTAAGCACGGCCAGGGACGCTATATCTCCCTAACTGCACACTGGGTAAATGTAGTGGCAGCTGGGCCCCAGGCGGAGAGCTGTTTGGCGCACGTCCTTCCGCCGCCAAGGATCGCAGGGCAACATTCTTTGCCTCCTGTTGCTACCTCCTCCTTCTCGGCTTCCTCCTCCTCTTCTTCCACCTGCTCATCCAGTCAGCCACACACCTTCACCACCAACTTCAGCACAGCCCGGGGTAAACGTCAGCAGGCCATTCTGAAACTCATATGTTTGGGGGACAGGCCCCACACTGCACAGGAGTTGTGGCGGGGTATAGAACAACAGACCGACGAGTGGTTGCTGCCGGTGAGCCTCAAGCCCGGCCTGGTGGTGTGCGATAATGGGCGAAATCTCGTTGCAGCTCTGGGACTAGCCGGTTTGACGCACATCCCTTGCCTGGCGCATGTGCTGAATTTGGTGGTGCAGAAGTTCATTCACAACTACCCCGACATGTCAGAGCTGCTGCATAAAGTGCGGGCCGTCTGTTCGCGCTTCCGGCGTTCACATCCTGCCGCTGCTCGCCTGTCTGCGCTACAGCGTAACTTCGGCCTTCCCGCTCACCGCCTCATATGCGACGTGCCCACCAGGTGGAACTCCACCTTGCACATGCTGGACAGACTGTGCGAGCAGCAGCAGGCCATAGTGGAGTTTCAGCTGCAGCACGCACGGGTCAGTCGCACTACAGAACAGCACCACTTCACCACCAATGACTGGGCCTCCATGCGAGACCTGTGTGCCCTGTTGCGCTGTTTCGAGTACTCCACCAACATGGCCAGTGGCGATGACGCTGTTATCAGCGTTACAATACCACTTCTATGTCTCATTGAGAAAACAATTAGGGCGATGATGGAAGAGGAGGTGGCCCAGGAGGAGGAGGAGGAGGAGGAGGAGGAAGAGGGGTCATTTTTAGCACTTTCAGGCCAGTCTCTTCGAAGTGACTCAGAGGGAGGTTTTTGGCAACAGCAGAGGCCAGGTACAAATGTGGCCAGCCAGGGCCCACTACTGGAGGACGAGGAGGACGAGGATGAGGAGGAGGTTGAGGAGGATGAGGATGAAGCATGGTCACAGCGGGGTGGCACCCAAAGCAGCTCGGGCCCATCACTGGTGCGTGGCTGGGGGGAAACGCAGGACGATGACGATACGCCTCCCACAGAGGACAGCTTGTCCTTACCCCTGGGCAGTCTGGCACACATGAGCGACTACATGCTGCAGTGCATGCTCAATGACAGCAGAGTTGCCCACATTTTAACGTGTGCGGACTACTGGGTTGCCACCCTGCTGGATCCACGGTACAAAGACAATGTGCCCACCTTACTTTCTGCACTGGAGCGTGATAGGAAGATGTCACGGACGGTGTACAGGAAACAAGACAAATCAACATGCATATATGACTCACTGGATCCAAAGCTAAGGAACCAAAAGGGAGACCCCTGCACAAGACCTAGCACTTTCCCTGGCTGCTCAGCCTATGCAAAGTTCCTAAAGGTGGATTGCTGCATATCCACGTAACTCGACTATATAACTCCTGAACACCCTACAATAGTGAGGGGACACGACCACCGGCTCCCTACACCAGACACGGAGGGAGTCAGGGTCGCCTGGCATCCAGCAAACAGAAAATAACTGATAAATGTACAGCACTTAACTTTGTAGCAGACTGGGAAACAGGATCAGCATGCACACACACTCCAGGAAGAAGTATAAGCCGCCCAGTAAAGCATTATGGGGAGGAATTTAAAGGGAAGCAATCAGTCCAACTACATGACAGCTGAGAGAGGCTAACGAGATGAGGAACTGAATACCACAACAAAGAAAACTCAAGGAGGAGGTTCTGAAAGGCCTCTGTCAGAGCTTCTCAGCTGTCTGGTTGTGACAGTACCCCTCTCTCTACGCGTGGACTCTGGACACTTAGAACCCACCTTCTCAGGATGGGACCTATGGAAAGCCCTGATGAGAAGAGAGGCCTTAATGTCCGTCACTGGGACCCACATCCTCTCCTCAGGACCATAACCCTCCCAATGAACAAGGTACTGAAGAGAACCGCGGACAAAACGAGAATCCACAATCCTAGAGACCTGAAATTCAAGATTCCCATCAACCATAATCGGAGGAGGAGGCAAAGGCGAGGGTACAATGGGTTGAACATAAGTTTTCAATAAGGACTTATGAAAAACATTATGGATCTTTCAAGTCTGAGGAAGAAAAAGACGGTAGGCAACAGGATTGATGACAGACAGGATTTTGTAAGGCCCAATAAACCTAGGACCCAACTTCCAGGAGGGAACCTTCAATTTGATATTCTTGGTAGACAACCACACCAAATCACCAACATTCAGGTCCGGACCAAGCACACGTCTCTTATCTGCCACACGCTTATATCTCTCACTCATGCTCTTTAGATTATCTTGAATCTTTTGCCAAATAGATGACAAAGACGAGGAGAATCTGTCCTCATCAGGTAAACCAGAAGACCCCTCTCCCGAGAAAGTCCCAAACTGCGGATGAAACCCATATGCACCAAAAAATGGTGACTTATCAGAGGACTCCTGACGACGGTTATTTAAAGCAAACTAAGCAAGGGACAAAAAAGAACACCAATCCTCTTGATTCTCCGCCACAAAACAGCGCAGATATGTCTCCAGATTCTGATTGACGCGCTCTGTCTGGCCATTCGACTGCGGGTGGAAAGCAGAAGAGAATGACAACCGAACCCCCAAGCGAGAACAGAAAGCCTTCCAGAATCTGGAAACAAACTGCGTGCCCCTTTCAGAGACTATGTCTGAAGGAATACCGTGCAAAAACAGTCCACCACCACCAGAATCACAGTCTTCCCCGAGGAACGAGGCAGGTCCGTTATGAAGTCCATGGACAGATGTGTCCAAGGACGGGAAGGAATGGGTAAGGGAAGGAGAGGACCTGATGGCCGTAAATGAGGGACTTTGGCACAAGCGCACGTCTCGCAGGCTGCCACAAAACCCTCAACCGACTTACGAAGCGCAGGCCACCAGAATCTCAGAGCGATGAGATCCAGTGTGGCTCTTGCCCCCGGGTGCCCAGCAAGGACCGTATCGTGGTGTTCTTTAAAAATCTTGTGTCTTAAAGCGAGAGGCACAAACAACCTCCCAGGAGGACAAAGATCAGGAGCCTCTGATTGGGCTGCCTGCACCTCTGCCTCCAATTCAGAAAAAAGATCAGAGTCCACCACACCTTCAGCCAAAATGGGACCCGGGTCTTCAAAATTCCCGCCTCCCAGAAAACAACGTGACAGGGCATCTGCCTTCACATTCTTAACTCCCGGGAGGAACGTGACAACAAAATGAAATCTTGAAAAGAACAAAGACCATCTGGTCTGTCTCGGGTTCAGACGCTTGGCTGACTCCAAGTAGGCCAGATTTTTATGGTCAGTAAACACGGTAATAGGGTGTCTGGCTCCCTCCAGCCAATGGCACCATTCCTCAAAAGCCAACTTGATGGCCAACAATTCCCTATCTCCCACATCGTAATTTCTTTCTGCGGAGGAGAGTTTTTTCGAGAACTATGAAGGGTAAAGAAATATCAGGTTGCACCAAGATGGGAGCGGAAGCAAAACTCTCCTTGATATTAGAAAAAGCCTTACGCGCCTCTACCGACCAAGAAGAAAAATCTACCCCCTTTCTGGTCATATCAGTGAGTGGTTTAACAATAGAGGAATAATTCAAAATAAACTTCCTGTAATAATTGGCAAAGCCCAAAAAACGCATTAGCACCTTCTGATTCTCAGGAAGCTCCCACTCAAGCACAGCGCGGACCTTCTCGGGGTCCATGCGAAAACCAGAAGCGGAGAGAAGAAACCCCAGAAATTGAATTTCTGGAACCGCAAACACACATTTTTCCAGTTTTGCATATAATTTATTCTCCCGCAGAATGAGCAAGACCTGACGTAAATGTTCCTTATGAGTTTTGAAATCAGGAGAAAAAATCAAAATGTCATCCAAATACACTAATACAAATTTTCCCATCAAATGATAAAAAATGCTGTTCACGAAATTCATCAAACCAAAAGGCATAACCAAATTTTCAAAATGGCCCTCAGGGGTATTGAAGGCCGTCTTCCATTCGTCTCCTTCTCTGACCCTGAAAAGGTTGTATGCCCCTCTTAGATCTAATTTGGAAAAGACTTTAGCCCCAACAACCTGGTTAAACAGGTCCGAGATTAGAGAAAGCAGATAAGGGTCACGAATAGTGATACTGTTCAGCTCCCTGAAATCCAGACAAGGTCTTAAAGAACCATCTTTTTTCTTAACAAAGAAAAAATCAGCGGCAACAGGTGACTTCGAGGGTCGTATGTGTCCTTTTCTCAGACTCTCAGAGATATAAGCACACATAGCGATCCTTTAAGGTTGGGAAAGATTGTATAAATGAGATTTAGGCAGCTTGGCGCCTGGGATGAGATTAATAGGGCAATCGTACTCCCTGTGCGGGGGCAAATCCTGAACTCCACTCTCAGAGAAGACATCCGAAAATTCTGAGAGAAAAGATGGTACAGTCTTAGTAGCAACCTCAGAAACAGATTTCGTGAGGCAATTCTCTCTGCAAAAGTCACTCCAACCATTTATTTGCCTCGCTTGCCAATCAATGGTGGGATTATGTTTAGTGAGCCAGGGTAGCCCCAACACTAGAGGAGTAGGCAAACCGCTAAGGACGAAACATGACACATCCTCAACATGAGCATCACTCACAATTAAACGAATATTGTGAACTATGCCCTTTAATGATTTCAGATAAAGTGGAGCGGAATCAATAGCAAAAACAGGAATATCCTTTCCCAAAGTGCACACCTGGAAACCATGAGTTATTGCAAATTGACTATCAATGAGATTGACCGCTGCTCCACTATCCACAAAAATCTCACAAAAAATGCTCTTGCTCTCTAGCGCCACCCTAGCAGGCAGGAAAAAACGGGAACTACAAGCAAACGGAAAAACCTTCAATTTCCGCCTCAACCCTGCCAATAGTAACAGACGGAACATTTTTAAAATATTTTTTCCTCTTTGTTTCTTTATTACTCCCAGAGAACTGCCTGAATCTCCTAGAGGGACAAACATTTGCCAAATGATTTATACCTCCACAACAAAAACAAACCCTCCCATGCGGGCTGAATCTTCCATTGTCAGAAGCAATCAACCCCAGCTGCATGGGCTCCTGCTCAGAAGGGGCTGACAGCGACTGAGACCCCTGCGCACAAAATGGGACCGCTGCACTGTCCTTAGAATGAGTATGACAAGAAGGAGAGATCTCTCCTCTCTCTCTAAGACGCCTGTCAATACGAACGGCCTGAGACATAGAAGAGTCCTTTCATGAAAGGCAAATGCATCTTTCAATCCCTCTGAAAGACCATGGCAAAATTGACTTCGGAGTGCAGCATCATTCCAACCAGTATCAGCTGCCCATCTCCGAAATTCTGAGCAGTATATCTCTGTGGATTGTTTACCCTGGCATAATAGACGTAGTCTAGACTCAGCCAGAGCAATACGATCCAGATCATCATATATCTGACCCAGGGCTAAAAAGAATTTATCCACTGAACGGAGGGGCCGTGCCCCCTCCGGCAGCGAAAAGGCCCAGGACTGAGCGTTACCCCTGAGCAGCGATATAATGATCCCCACCCTCCGTTCCTCATCACCAGAGGAATGGGGAAGAAGGCAAAAATAGAGTTTGCAAGCCTCTCTAAAACGCACAAAATTCTCACTACCCCCGGAAAACGTATCTGGGAGCGAGATCTTAGGCTCAGAACAAACTCCATGAACGCCAGCTGAACCGGTGACTTAAAGCTGAGAAAAAGTCCTGCGGAGATCAGCTACCTCCAATGAAAGACCCTGAAGGCGTTCAGCCAAAAGTGAAACCGGATCCATGCTTGAGACGGTTTTGGCGGCTTATAATGTCATGGACGGTGTACAGGAAACAAGACAAAGCAACATGCATATATGACTCACTGGATCCAAAGCTAAGGAACCAAAAGGGAGACCCCTGCACAAGACCTAGCACTTTCCCTGGCTGCTCAGCCTATGCAAAGATCCCAAAGGTGGATGGTTGCATATCCACGTACCTCCACTATATAACCCCTGAACACCCTACAATAGTGAGGGGACACGACCACCGGCTCCGTACACCAGACACAGAGGGGTGGGATCCAGCAAACAGAAAATAACAGATAAATGTACAGCACTTAACTTTGTAGCAGACTGGGAAACAGGATCAGCATGCACACACACTCCAGGAAGAAGTATAAGCCGCCCAGTAAAGCATTATGGGGAGGAATTTAAAGGGAAGCAATCAGTCCAACTACATGACAGCTGAGAGAGGCTGAACTGAATACCACAACAAAGAAAACTCAAGGAGGAGGTTCTGAAAGGCCTCTGTCAGAGCTTCTCAGCTGTCTGGTTGTGACAGAAGATGCGCGAGTACAAGCGCACGTTGGTAGACGCGCTACTGAGAGCATTCCCAAATGTCACAGGGGAACAAGTGGAAGCCCAAGGCCAAGGCAGAGGAGGAGCAAGAGGTCACCAAGGCAGCTGTGTCACGGCCAGCTCCTCTGAGGGCAGGGTTAGCATGGCAGAGATGTGGAAAAGTTTTGTCAACATGCCACAGCTAACTGCACCACCACCTGATACGCAACGTGTTAGCAGGAGGCAACATTTCACTAACATGGTGGAACAGTACATGTGCACACCCCTCCACGTACTGACTGATGGTTCGGCCCCATTCAACTTCTGGGTCTCTAAATTGTCCACGTGGCCAGAGCTAGCCTTTTATGCCTTGGAGGTGCTGGCCTGCCCGGCGGCCAGCGTTTTTTTATGAACGTGTATTCAGCACGGCAGGGGGCGTCATTACAGACAAACGCAGCCGCCTGTCTACAGCCAATGTGGACAAGCTGACGTTCATAAAAATGAACCAGGCATGGATCCCACAGGACCTGTCCGTCCCTTTTCCAGATTAGACATTAACTACCTCCCCTTAACCATATATTATTTTACTCCAGGGCACTTCCTCATTCAATCCTATTTTTATTTTCATTTTACCATTATATTGCGGGGCAACCCAAAGTTGAATGAACCTCTCCTCTGCCTGGGTGCCAGGGCCTAAATATATGACAATGGACTGTTACAGTGGTGGGTGACGTAAAGCATGATTCTCTGCTATGACATGCAGACTGATTCTCTGCTGACATGAAGCCAGATTCTCTGTTACGGGACCTCTCTCCTCTGCCTGGGTGCCTGGGCCTAAATATCTGACAATGGACTGTTCCAGTGTTGGGTGACGTAAAGCATGATTCTCTGCTATGACATGCAGACTGATTCTCTGCTGACATGAAGCCAGATTCTCTGTTATGGGACCTCTCTCCTCTGCCTGGGTGCCTGGGCCCAAATATCTGACAATGGACTGTTCCAGTGTTGGGTGACGTGAAGCCTGATTCTCTGCTATGACATGAAGACTGATTCTCTGCTGACATGAAGCCAGATTCTCTGTTACGGGTCCTCTCTCCTCTGCCTGGGTGCCTGGGCCTAAACATATGACAATGGACTGTTACTGTGGTGGGTGACGTGAAGCATGATTCTCTGGTTTGACATGAAGACTGATTCTCTGCTGACATGAAGCCAGATTCTCTGTTACGGGACCTCTCTCCTCTGCCTGGGTGCCTGGGCCTAAATATCTGACAATGGACTGTTACAGTGGTGGGTGACGTGAAGCCAGATTCTCTGCTATGTGACCTCTCTCCAATTGAAATTGGTTAATTATTATTTATTTCATTTTTATTTTTATTCATTTCCCTATCCACATTTGTTTGCAGGGGATTTACCTACATGTTGCTGCCTTTTGCAGCCCTCTAGCTCTTTCCTGGGCTGTTTTACAGCCTTTTTAGTGCCGAGAAGTTCGGGACGAAGTTCGGGTCGGGTTCGGATTCCGAACCCGAACATTTCCGGGAAGTTCGGCCGAACTTCTCGAACCCGAACATCCAGGTGTTCGCTCAACTCTAGTTGGCACCTGTGTTTCGTCATCATCCGAGACGTGCTGGGATGGTCTTCATATGTACTCATCTTGAAAGGTAAGTGGTTGGGCATCGGTGCACTCAATCTCTTCCACTTCTGGGGCAGGGCTAGGTGGATGGCCCTGGGATACCCTGCTAACAGAGTGATTAAAAAGCAGAAGAGACTTCTGCATGACTTGGGGCTCAGACTGTTTGGCTGATTTGCAAGGGGGTGAGGAGAAAGACTGATGGAAATTGGCTACAGGTGCCAACTCTGATCTTTTTCAGCAGGAGACTGAGTTGGAGACAATGTAAAGGAACTGGAGGCACTGTCAGCAACCCAATCTACTATCGCCTGTACTTGTTCTGGCCTCACCATTCGTAGAGCCGCATTAGGCCCGACCAAATACCATTGAAGGTTCTGTCGCCTACCCGCACCTGAGGAAGGTGTTTCACTTGTGCGTGTAGCTGTCGCAGATCGACCCCGACCTTTCCCTGCAACAGGAGCTCCACCAGCAGCACCATGATCGGGGCCACGTCCCTTATTTAACGCTCTCCTCATTTTTCTTAAATTTAGGATCTTGCCCAAAATGGGTGTTTTCTGGATGACTTGGGGCTCAGACTGCTTGGCTGATTTGTAAGGGGGTGAGGTGAAAGACTGATGGACATCAGCTGCAGGTGCCAACTGTGGTCTTTCAGAAGGAGACTGGGTGGGAGACAATGTGAAGGAACTGGATCCTCTGTCAGCAACCCAATCTACTATCGCCTGTTCTTGTTCAGGCCTCACCATTCGTAGAGCCGCATTAGGCCCGACCAAATACCGCTGCAGGTACTGTCGCCTACTCTCACCTGAGGAAGGTTTTTCACTTGTGCGTGTAGCTGGCACAGATTGACCATGTCCGCCAGATATACTGTATGAATATATTCCTGATCTATAGCAATTTGTGACTAATTAATTCATAACAATGAAAAAAAATTGTCGAAGTTCCATGAATCAGCCAAATTGAATTTTTCAAAACTTTGCTTATGTGTTATGTCTGTCATCTATTATTATTGTTCTGCTTCACATTATTGACTGTTGTATAACACTAGTCAGACAGCTTAACAATAATTCAGAAGTCAAAAAACGTGAGACATCAAATCTGTATGTATTCTTTTTTCTGAATTACTTTGTTAAAATACAACATAAGAATAAACAAAACATATGTGTCAGTACATTAAACATTATACAGCAGCCTCACTCCATCAGTGAGAGTACTCACAGACAATTCCATCATTAGTCCAGGAATAGATCAAGAGCTCCTCTGCATGCAGTCTGCTAGATCCAGTAGCAGTCATGGAATGGAGAAAATACAGTTCCAGGTTAAAGGTTACTGCCTCTGACTTCCTGTAAAGTTCTGGCAAGGTAGTAACTAGCGTCAACGTCAAACATAACATTTCAGTATAATCATTATAGCACATTGCACATATTTACTTATGAACAATATGGGTAGAACACTCCCTGTCTGGCATAATTTATTATGTCACTACCTAAATAACTACTCCTATGTAGAAAAAACAACATATAAACAGGAAAATTGAATTCTAGCTAGTCTGAGATCAAAACTATAATGTCAGTTATAGGTCTGAGATAAATTTTAACGGTCTCATTTTTTACAATTTTGACCACCTTTCTAACCTTGCCATCCCTGCTTGGTAGAGCATTGACAATAAGTCCTACGGGCCACTCGGTTCTGCCCTCTTGGCTGTCAACAGAACAACATTACCCACTTTTACATTTGGGCGGTCCTCAATCCATTTCCTACGGCGTTGCAGATTCGACAGATACTCTCTCTTCCATCTTTTCCAAAAGGTGTCTGCCAAGCATTGTACTTGCTTCCATTGTTTTGCATGAACTTGTGTTGTACTTATGGTGGAGATGCTCCAGATGGAGCAGACAAAGAGTTCACCTTTTGAGTCAACAACATTTCTGGGGTAAGGACCTTAGGTGTATCTGGGTCTGAGGACACAGGAACTAAAGGCCTGGCATTCAAAATAGTTGTAGCCTCTGCCATAAAGGTGCTTAAAGTCTCATGGGTCAAGTGAGCAGGTTTGGTTTGTAGCAACATAGCGTCCAGGATTCGCCTGGCAATACCTATAAGTCTCTCCCAGACACCACCCATTTGTGAGGAGTGTGGAGGATTAAAGACCCATGTACATCCTCTGTCTTGGAGAAAGTCTTGCAATTGTGATTCGCTGGCACAAATGGTAAGTTCCTTGCAGGCTCCTTAATAGTTTGTTCCTCTGTCAGAATGGAGCAGTTTTGCTGGGCCATGAATTGAGAAGAATCTCCTCAAGGCATTAATAAAGCTTGATGTTGGCATGGTTTCAAGTAGCTCTATGTGTACAGCTCGGGAGGACAAACAAATGAAAAGGACAGCCCATCGTTTACTGTCCGCGCCGCCCCCTCTAGTGTGATGGGTTAAAACAGACCATGGACCAAATACATCTAAGCCCACATTGGTGATAGGTTGTTGAGCAATTACTTTGTCCTCTGGTAGCTCTGCCATCTTTTGACTTTCTAATCTTCCTCGCAGCTTGTGACAGATAACACATTTGTGTATAACAGCTGATACCAAGCATTTGCCACCAAGAATCCAGAAACCTGCAGATCTAATTGCACCCTCTGTGATGTGTCGCCCTTGGTAAAATACTTGTTCGTGATAGTACCTAACAAGCAGTATCGCAATTTGGTGATCATAAGGTATAATGACAGACTGTTTTTCTTCCTCTGAAAGTTCAGCAAGAGACAAACGTCCACCTACTCTCAACAACCCATTTTTGTCTAAAAAGGGGCTAAGCTTCCTAAGACGGCTTTGTTTTGGAAATGACTTTTTTTTAATGCAGTCAATTTCCTTCTGGAAATGTTTGTTTTGAACAGAAGAGATTATAACAGACTTTGCCTGAGCAGGTTCTTCTAGATTGACTTGTTCATAGAAACTTTCCCACCTTCTGACCCGATTGCTGCTGGTTTCCCTCCGGAAGGTTTTAGCGACATGGATGAGCCTGGCTAGGGTCTTAACTAATATCTTCCAGCAAGAAAATCTATCAAAACAATGTGAGTAAAGTGTGGCTTCAGAAGCACTGGGGCTGAAGCTTGTAATTTCAGATCTGATTTCAGGGTCAGCTTCAGGTTCTATGAGTGGATAAACATTAGCAGTGTCTATCTGCTCACAGCGTGGTTGGTACAGAAAGTATGGGCCTGAGAACCATATAGAGTTCTGAAGGCATGCTGCTTGAGTAGGTCTAGTGGCATAATCTGCAGGGTTTTGCTCTGTAGATACATAGAACCTTTGATCTGGGTGTGTAGATTGCCTGATTCTATTCACTCTGTTGGAGACATCCAGAAAGAACCTCCTAGTGGTGTTGCAAATGTACCCTAGGACAGTCTTGCTATCAGTGAAGAATTTCACAGCATCAAAGTCAGTGTCTAGTTCATCTGTGATTAGCTCAGACATTTCGACTACAAGTACAGCAGCACAAAACTCTAAACGAGGAATAGCGTGGGCTGGTTTAGGGCTTAATTTGGACTTTCCCACAATAAATCCAACATGGCACACATTTTCTGCATCAATTACTTTCAGGTAAGCTACTGCACCTATAACTTTGGTGGATGCGTCTGAGAAGATGCACGGTTCTTTCCTACGAGCTGATGATAGAGATACGGGCACATAGCATCTGTCTATCTTTAGGTGCTCTAACGCTTGCAAGGATTCTGTCCATTGAACCCACTCACTTAGTCTCTCCTGTGGAAGCAATGCATCCCATTCCCTTTTCCCAGATGACAGTTCTCGAACTAAGACCTTACCTCTTATTGTCACAGGTGATACAAACCCTAGGGGGATCATAAACTCTATTATACAGTGGATAGAATGCCTCTACGTGTATAAGGCTTTTCCTCTGAGGAAACTCTAAAAACAAAACTAGATCCCAACTTAGGACTAGGCTTTTCTGCAGGGGAAGGGTGTCTCTACCTAGGCAAAGATCTTTAAGGTCCTTAGCTCTGTCTTTTGTACAAAAAAAGACTGCGCAGCTCAAACGCTTTTATAGGAGCGTGGATTAATAAGATAGGTGCATGGTATCTTTAGATGCACTCGATCCCTTGATTTAAGGTTCCCTTCACATTCAGATTTCTCACCTCTTAGATAAAAAGTCTTACGCATATAAAAGTATAAAATGATGCTCAGAATCGCATGCCCGACCCGGGTTTCGCCTTAATTTGCTTCGTCTGGGGCAGCCCTTTATACTCTGCGCTGGAATCAAAAACTATTCTGATTTAGTTAGGTTTGTGTGAATGGTAAACACCAAACATTGGTAGATACCAGTGTTCCCTGTTTGTCTTAAGTGGTCCTGCAACTTCAGCGTGATCATTGTCTAGCATCCCTTTAATGAATTCAGTGTAATCTCTTTTCACTTCTGGCTTTCTCTGCAGTGTTTTGCTAAGTGAATGCAAACGCTTCATGGCTTGTTCTCTGTTACTAGGCAAACACGTCTGGGTGTGTGAAAGGGGAGAGGAGCCACCCAACTGTGATTGTCATCTTGGTAAGCCTCTCTATCCATAATCTGCAAGAAGGTCTGATCCTCTATAGAGAAGGCCTGTTTATCATCATCTTTAGTTTTCTGGAACACTGTAATCCCCAGATTGTCTGTTTCAATGTTGGAATTGACTTCTTCTTTACCATATAGTGTAGAAGAGTCACAGTGTTGGGGGGCGGAGCTAGTGCCAGACCGGAATGGACGTGTGCGCTTGAGCTCTGCAGCTCAGACCCGGCTATATATTGGCTAACGTTAGCTGCTTGGCATAAATAATGGGCAAAATCGGCCAGCAGAAAGCAGGGGACTCGTCCCTCTCCCATAAGAAATCGACGAACAGTGGAGATATGGACAAGTTCATTAAAAAAGCCGCTGCAATTTGTGCAGCGAGGGAAGCAAAGATGGCACCAGAGCCATGCAAAGAAACTGACGAGAG
Organism: Bufo gargarizans; assembly: GCF_014858855.1. Classification (NCBI taxonomy): domain Eukaryota; kingdom Metazoa; phylum Chordata; class Amphibia; order Anura; family Bufonidae; genus Bufo; species Bufo gargarizans. Next base: position 190,793,268 of record NC_058080.1, read on the forward strand.
TGAGCCGGATCTCCTAGCTGACGGCAGCGATGCGGAGGACCATAGGCACCGCAAACACCTCTCTGGACTCTGCACTGTAAAGAGCGATGGAGCCGCTTGTGAGTGAACTTTTCTCCCTTAGACAAGACGTTAGGCATGTGGGCGGCAGGCTGCCAGAAGCTGCAGAAGTGCCAAGCGCACCTCAACGAAGCATTTTATGCCCTGGAGGACCAGGAGAATCGTGGGAGAAGGAACAACTTAAGTTTTAGAGGGGTCCCAGAGACGGACTCTCCCCAGGACTCTTCATATGTTGTCAAGGAGATTTGCGAGGGTCTGCTGGACCCGGAACGCTCCGCTTCAATTGTCATTGAGAGGGCTGACCGGGCTTTGCGTCCGAAACCGAAGGGCGATGAGCCCCCTAGAGATATCATCTGCCGCTTCCTCCACTTCCAAGACAAGGAAGCCATAATAAGCAAAGCATGCCTGCCGAGTGGAACAAAATACTACGGGGTGCCGATTAGTATCTTTCAAGATTTGGCTCCAATGACTCTTCAGAAAAGAAGGACCCTCAAGCCTCTCACAGATTGGCTCAGAAGCCATAAAATTCTATACCGCTGGCAGTTCCCTTTCGGTTCGTCCTTTTCTTACCAGGGCAGGAGGATTTCCATCAAGTCTCACCTGGACTTAGGCCCTGCATTTGATCTCCTGGACATTTCTCCCATTGGAATCAAGGACTGGGACGCTGCCCAGGACTTAACATCATTACCGGAGCTTCCCAGGATTGTGCCATTTGAAACAAGGTGCACCCCCAAGGCCCAAAGACAAAAGGAGAAAAAGAAAAACCAGCCTCTTACCCCAAGACACATAGCTACAGATGTCTTCTGAAGCAAAGGAAAACTACATCTCCTTTTTCTATGTCCCATATGCTGAGTATAAAGCTCTCAACCTTCTCTTTCTATATCCCTTCTCTCACTTCCCCTATATACATCTCTAGGTATTCTACCTGACTTTCTCTCTCTTTCTTTTTCCTTGAAAATATGCCTAATGTATCCGGACTATTATGAAGTGAAATATCCAGCGACATAATGCCTCTCTATCTGTCTGTTATTTTAACTCTTTGTGTACTTGGTACTCTGTGGCGATATTTTGTTTGAAGCGATGTCAGGTTAAATTGTGTGCCCAGCTTACCCCGACCTCTACAGGGCTGTCACCTGATAACAAGGTACTATGAGACACACTCTGTCCCTTCACTTACCCATCGGTGTACTGCCTTGTGGAGTTCTTAGAGCCGCCCGGCTATTTTGGGCACTCAGCATTTCCTGGATGCTGCGATACGATATACCCGACGACGGCATCCATTGCGATTTTTCTTCTATGTCCTGACGCATGTTGTGGCCGCTACGGAGTCGCCCTGCGGTTATCTCAAAACTGCCAGGTTGTGTTGAGCTCTTGATATTACATCATATAACACCCAACGACATATCACCTCATGTTATGTCTCCCAATGCAATGATCTACTGTATATTTGACACTGTATTGCCATATTTTGCTCTTGGTGCCTTGAAACTATGCTATATTATGTATTCAGCTTTCCTTGACCACTACGATGCGATCTACCTGAAGATAATATTTTCAGAGCAATTAGGCTATGATATGTACTCAGCAGTCCCTGGCAGTGCTACACATTGCCTCTGTGCTCTTCTTTCTCTGCGATGATTCAATGTGTAGCCGGCATCATAATGTCATACCATGTTCTCAACGCCTTTGTGCTATTTTATGTATTCAGCGGCCTATGGCTTAAATTCATACAACCTGTGAAGTGTAGTCTTTAGGAGTGCCAACCCAGATCCTAAATACCCATACCTCTGGGTTCACTTGACTTGGAGATCTCCATTAGCTTAGAGTATCCTTTGATCTTCTTTTGACCCTTCTTCCCATGTCTCTACTCCCCCCCACCTCCCCCATACCACCCCCTTTACCCCTATCACTCATCTGTATGACCCCTCCCTCTCTCCTTGTACTGTCTAACTAGATAGCCTATTAAAGGAGCTTAGGGTACATATTTACCCTCTATATTCTATAGCTTCAGCCTTGCGGCTCCTATGATAATTGTAATTGTGAGCTGGGTCCACAATTGGCAATTGCCACTTCCCCCCTCTCTCCAGGTCCTTCAAGACCCATTTGTTATGTTTGCTCTCGCTTTTCTTTTGTTCATTTTGTGTTTGCTTTACTATGTTTTACCCAGGTCTTTCAATATTCAGTGGTGTGTCCATCCGAGACGGGTCATCTCATCACCAAGGCTACGACCTTCCTTTTTACCAATCCGACTAGATGTTAAGTACCCTGAACAGTTCACTGTTGTAACAAGCTATAATGCTTATTTGACTCAGCATTTTGCCTCTCCTCATCATCCCCATGATGGCTATTAGCATTGCTTCCTATAACGTTAAGGGTTGCAACTCACCATCTAAGCGGAGCCAGATTTTTGGGATATTGAGGAGAGATAAAGCGAACGTAGTTTTCCTACAGGAAACACACTTTAAGACCCAACACTTCCCTAACCTGTCCTTTTCATTTTATCCTACTTGGTATCATTGCGGTTCCCCTACGTCAAACTCTAGAGGAGTGAGTATTGGCTTCCATGGCAAGGACCCCTTTATCTTAGATGATCAATTACAATACAGACCAAAAGTTTGGACACACCTTCTCATTCAAAGAGTTTTCTTTATTTTCATGACTATGAAAATTGTAGATTCACACTAAAGGCATCAAAACTATGAATTAACACATGTGGAATTATATACATAATAAAAAAGTGCGAAACAACTGAAAATATGTCATATTCTAGGTTCTTCAAAGTAGCCACCTTTTGCTTTGATTACTGCTTTGCACACTCTTGGCATTCTCTTGATGAGCTTCAAGAGGTAGTCACCTGAAATGGTCTTCCAACAGTTTTGAAGGAGTTCCCAGAGATGCTTAACACTTGTTGGCCCTTTTGCCTTCATTTTGCGGTCCAGCTCACCCCAAACCATCTCGATTGGGTTCAGATAGGGTGACTGTGGAGGCCAGGTCATCTGGCGCAGCACCCCATCACTCTCCTTCATAGTCAAAAAGCCCTTACACAGCCTTGCGGTGTGTTTGGGGTCATTGTCCTGTTGAAAAATAAATGATGGTCCAACTAAACGCAAACCGGATGGAATAGCATGCCGCTGCAAGATGCTGTGGTAGCCATGCTGGTTCAGTATGCCTTCAATTTTGAATAAATCCCCAACAGTGTCACCAGCAAAGCACCCCCACACCATCACACCTCCTCCTCCATGCTTCACGGTGGGAACCAGGCATGTAGAGTCCATCCGTTCACCTTTTCTGCGTCGCACAAAGACACAGTGGTTGGAACCAAAGATCTCAAATTTGGACTCATCAGACCAAAGCACAGATTTCCACTGGTCTAATGTCCATTCCTTGTGTTCTTTAGCCCAAACAAGTCTCTTCTGCTTGTTGCCTGTACTTAGCAGTGGTTTCCTAGCAGATATTCTACCATGAAGGCCTGATTCACACAGTCTCCTCTTAAGAGTTGTTCTAGAGATGTGTCTGCTGCTAGAACTCTGTGTGGCATTGACCTGGTCTCTAATCTGAGCTGCTGTTAACCTGCGATTTCTGAGGCTGGTGACTCGGATGAACTTATCCTCCGCAGCAGAGGTGACTCTTGGTCTTCCTTTCCTGGGGCGGTCCGCATGTGAGCCAGTTTCTTTGTAGCGCTTGATGGTTTTTGTGACTGCACTTGGGGATACTTTCAAAGTTTTCCCAATTTTTTGGACTGACTGACCTTCATTTCTTAAAGTAATGATGGCCACTCGTTTTTCTTTACTTAGCTGCTTTTTTTTTTGCCATAATACAAATTCTAACAGTTGGACTATCAGCTGTGTATCCACCTGACTTCTCCACAACGCAACTGATGGTCCCAACCCCATTTATAAGGCAAGAAATCCCACTTATTAAACCTGACAGGACACATCTGTGAAGTGAAAACCATTTCAGGTGACTACCTCTTGAAGCTCATCAAGAGAATGCCAAGAGTGTGCAAAGCAGTAATCAAAGCAAAAGGTGGCTACTTTGAAGAACCTAGAATATGACATATTTTCAGTTGTTTCATACTTTTTTGATAAGTATATAATTCCACATGTGTTAATTCATAGTTTTGATGCCTTCAGTGTGAATCTACAATTGTCATAGTCATGAAAATAAAGAAAACTCTTTGAATGAGAAGGTGTGTCCAAACTTTTGGTCTGTACTGTATGTGACCCTGATGGTCGATTTATAATGATAAAGGGTAAGATAGGTCAACACCTTTATACCTTTGTGAATATTTACGCCCCAAATAGTCGCCAGATACCCTGGCTTAAATCAATTTTACTAAAATTGGAATCTTTTAGAGATTCCAAAGCTCACCTAATTGACGTCTGGCGCACCATGCATCCAGATTCCAGAGATTATACCTTTTACTCATCACTACACAGGTCATATCAACTCTTAGATTATCTATCTCAAAGGAACATCTCCAGTTGTGTTCCAGAGCTGAAATATGATCCATAATTCTATCCGACCACGTCCCCATATATCTCCATATGAAATCTCCCCTTAACCATAAACCCACTAGCCACTGGCGATTTAATGAACAACTCGCTAGCTCACCAGACATGAAATCTAAGCAGAAATGCCTTCTCGAAGAATACTGCACCCCTGAGGTTTTGCCACAAACAATTTGGGATGCCCATAAAGCGTATATAAGGGGCCACTGTATTAGTCTCGGGGCTCATCTTAAAAAAGAGAGACAAAAACAGATAATTTCCCTACATGTAAAGATTAGTTCCCTGGAAAGTGCCCACAAAAGGTCCCAGTTAGAATCACACTTAAAAGAACTTTCCTCATGTAGGGCCTCCCTCAAAAACCTTTTAAATATGGCCTCTGCCAAACTTTACTTGCACTCCCAATACAAAATATTTGCGCACGGAAATAAAGCCTCCCGATATATGATGTCCAGGCTCAAGTGTAGAAAGCGAAATAATTATGTACATAAACTGAAAACCCCAGAAGGTGCATTAACATTTGAACCTAGTAAAATTGCTTCCTTATTTAGAGATTATTACGAATCCCTTTACAACCTCAATTCGCCGCAATCTCTTTCGGGTGACACAGCAGTTCCGTCGCCTTCTGATTCATATTTTGCTGGCTTAGCCCTCCCCTCTATCTCGGAACAGGACAAAATACACATAGCTTCCCCGTTCTCCTCTGAGGAACTTTTGGAGGCCATTAAAAACTCCCCTAGGGAAAAATGCCCAGGTCCTGACGGGCTCCCTATATCCTACTACGTGTCTTTTCATGAAGTACTGATCTCGCACCTCCTACCAGTTTATAATGGCGCCCTGCAGGGTTTACCATTATCGACTGATATGACCAGAGCTCAAATTACTCTAATTCCCAAGGAGGGTAAAGACCATTCTTTATGCCCCAATTACAGACCCATCTCCCTTCTTAATATAGATTTAAAACTCTTAACCAAGATGCTTGCAAACAGATTGGCGAAATTCCTCCCTTCACTAATCCACAGAGATCAAGTGGGTTTTGTGAAACAAAGAGAGGGGAAAGATAGCACGGCCCGTATTCTTAATATCATCCACTATGTCAAGAGAAAAGGCCTCCCTCTGGTCCTTCTCAGCACTGATGCTGAGAAGGCCTTCGACAGAGTCAACTGTTTCTTTATGTACTCAGCGTTGAGCTCTCGCAATTTTCCCCCTCCCTTTTATATATGCAATAAAAGCAATGGACTATCATGCCTCAGCACCAGTTCGGGTCAACGATACCCAGTCTGACCCCTTCAAGATTCGTAATGGTACCCATCAGGGCTGCCCTCTATCTCCCCTCCTGTTTGTCCTCGCCCTGGAACCTCTTTTACAGACCATTCGGATGGATAGTGACATCCAGGGAATAACTACACAAAATAGCCGCCTTTGCGGATGATTTGCTTTTAATAGTAAGTAATCCCGAAATAGCTCGCCCTAAGATTTATGGCCACCTGGAAACATACGGGTCACTTTCTAATTTTAAGGTGAACCACAATAAATCACTAATAATTTCCACTGGCCTTAAAAGGTCTTTGAAGAATCATCTCTAATCGTGTTCACCTTTTAATTGGTCTTCTTTCCTAACATACTTAGGTGTAAAAATGATGAGCACAGACCCCAACCAACTCTTTAACTTGAACTATATCCCTCTCCAGAATAAATTGGCTGAGGACTTAACTCCCCTGGATGTCCCTACACTTTCATGGTTCGGGAGGAAAAATATACTTTCTCTCATCATCCCTAAACTTACCTCCAACAGACCTTACCAATACCCGTCCCCTCCACGTACTACTCTAAACTTAGGTCCATGTTCCGTTCCTTTATATGGAATAAGAAAAAGGCCAGAATGTCCTATAAATCTTTGTCTTACCCGAGAGAGAGGCGAGGTATAGCATTCCCAGACCCTGAACTATATGGTAGAGCTATTTTACTCACTAGAGTAGTAGACTGGTTGACGGCTCCCAAAAAGAAATACTGGGTCCCGATGGACTAAACCTTGCTTGGTCTTCCTTTCAGAGCGGCTCTACTGGGTCGCATGTCTTCATTGTCCCCTCATCCTATATCACCCCGGTTATGAAAGCCACCCTGCTTGCATGGAACGCCTTGCAGATCTCACCCCTAAGCTTCCCACTCCCATCTCCTATCCTTAAAGTAAGTGACATATTTCATTTAGCTCCCCAGGCCTTAAAGAGCAGTCTTCCCACAGAGATTGGTCAGTCTAAGTTGAGATTGATAGATCTCTATAACAATGACCAACTAATTTCTATAAATGAAATGTGTGATCTCTTGAAAATACCGTGCTCTAGCTTTAACGGGCTTCACTTCTTGCAGGCATACATGTCTCAAAACGCCCAATTGCACACTTTGTTACGCCCTATAACATGGTTTAAGCACGTTATTTCTCAAGATTCTACCCCACATAAATTGATCTCACAATGGTATAACAGATTGAGAACTCCTCCTGTCGCCCTAACACCAGCTTTTATTAGACTTTGGGAAAAAGACCTAGATAAATGTCTCTCCCCAGAAGACACCCTCAACGTTTATAACTCTTCACATAAGGCCTCAAGATGTGTCAAGATTCAGGAGAATAACTATAAAGTTATCACAAGGTGGTATAAAACCCCTGACAAGACATGTTTTTACTCAGCTTCGGCATCCGACACATGTTGGAGGTGCTCAAAAATGAGAGCCACTTTTTTCCACATATGGTGGACATGCCCAATTTTACAAAGATGGTGGAAAAAGATTTTTTGAATTTGTAATAAAATTTCTGAATCCGCTATCATTCCAACTCCAGAAGTTGCCCTCCTGAATCTTTTGCCTCGTGACCCTCCCCCCCCCCCAATTTACCTCTTTTCAGACAGCTAGTGAACGCTGCAAAACTGTTGATCCCTTTATTATGGCTATCCTCTGAGGTTCCCTCTTTGGATCAATGGTATCAGAAAATTTATCAAATTTACCGATTAGAGGAGCTATCCTCATTGGAATTGAGATCTCATCATAAGTTTCTAAAGATCTGGAATCAATGGATTTCCTTTAGAGGCTATTAGGCAAGTGATACCGTAATTAACGGTCTTCCAAGGTTTCTAGTTTTATGGGTTCACTGCATCTAATTACCTCTCTACTTCTATAATACCTCCTTCTTATATATAAACTATACATAAACTATACAGAAGGCACTATTTTTCTCACTATGGCACGTTTCGGATGTGATGTAGCACTCGGTTGTGAGGTAACTCCAGGATGTATTGTGACACTCGGTGACACCTGGACGACGAATATGATATCCTCTATCAATATTTTCCATTTGGTGTCGTCCTAATGATTAACCTTATGGATTATGCCGCATTATACATATTGTATACTTGACAGACCTGTATTCTGTTTTGACCTATGCAAGAGTAGTGGAGATTTGTCATTCGTCCTCTGCTCAATTTTTGTATTGTATTGGTTTGCTCAATAAAATTTGTTAAAAAATAAAATAAAAAAAATAATAAAGAGTCACAGTGTTGTGTTGACCTGCCAAAGCTTTCCTTGACAACAAAGCTGTTGTGACAGGGACTGAGAAGGGATTTGCGTCCATTTATTAACACAAACGTCTTCAAAGTGTTGATGTTGTTAGGCTGGTGCACTGTCCCCAGGCAAACTTCTCCTACAATTACCCACCCTATGCCCAGTCTCTGTGCATTATAAGGTCCATTGATTTGCTGGCACACCTTGTGTACCTGAAGGATATCTCTCCCAAGAAGTAGAAGGATAGAAACATCTGGCTCAACAGCTAGGATAAGGTAAGCAATTGAGCAATTGAGCGGAGGTGAGGGTGGTGATGGGCTACTTCTGGAGAGGGAACCTCGTTTTGTTGTCAGGTATCATGCCACACTCTATTAGGGTAGGAAGTGGGAACTGAACTTTCTTATTGAAGGATTCAATGGTAAAGTCAGTAGCACTTCTCCCTGTGGTTTCAATTGTCCCCGCACATGTCCTTAGAGTGTATGGAACTGCACTTGCCTTAAGGTTAAAAATATCAAGAAATCTGACTTTGCAAGGGATCTGTTCATCTATCACTGTATACATTTTCACTGCACTTTCTCTCTTATCATTGGGATACACAGTCACTAAACAGATTTTCGAGCATGATCGTGCACTCTTGCCTTGTCCACATACTTCAGTGCAATTAGACATTACTGAGGAGAGTAGGGTCCCTTGTTGCTCCCTGCCCTGATCTTTCCTGGGTTCTACAGTCTCTAGTGGGGTAGGAGCAGGGCCAGGGTGCAATGCTGCAATGTGTCTCTCACTGCCACATTCTGTACATTCTACTGGTATTTTGCAGTCTTTGGCAATGTGATAAGTAGATCCCCAGCACTTGAAACAGATGCTGTTTTGTTTAAGGAAGGACATCCACTCTGCAATGGGTTTGCTTCTAAAGCCTTTGTATTTCTTTAGTGGATGTGTTTTTTTGTGTGTATTGGGCAATGTCTATCAGGGTTTTCTATAGTGTGTACCTTGTGTGTGCTTTGGTAGTCTGTGACTTCTGAAGGTACAGCTGTTTTGTGTGTGGATACAGAGGTCCTACTGTGAGGTCTGTGAGGTCTTTCAGGTCTATGTGATTGATTGCCGCTGGTGGTGAAGGCGAAACTGGGATCACTTTGGATTTTCACTTGCCGTCAGACGAACCTAGAAAACATAGAGAAAGGGGGAAAATCGACTCCATAATCTTCTTTGAATTTACCTCTCACAGACATCTACTTGTCTTGCAGATTTGAGGGTAGTTTCTCTACTATGGGATTAGTGCCTCTAGCTGTATCTAGATATGAAAGTCCTGACAAGAAGCCATCCTCTTTGGCATATTCTATCTCTAGTAGAAGATCACTTAGTTTTTGTAGCCGCACATTGTCTCTGTAGCTCACCTTGGGAAAGTTTTTTCAACAGTGCTCCTTCTATTACCTATGTGGATCCATAGGTTTCTTCTAGTCTTTTCCAGGTCATGTTGAGTCCTGCTGCAGGCTTGAACAGGTTTGCTCTTCTCATCCTCTTAGCATGCTCTGCTGACTCAGTACCAAGCCATTTTATCATTAAATTAAGCATTTCTGCTGGTGATAAGTTCAGACCTTCAGTGGCATTCAGAAAGGAAGATTTCCATGCCCATTAGTTTTCAGGACAGTCATCAAATTGGAGAAAGCCTGACCGGATGAGATATTTGGTGACATCCACTGCACATTGTTGTTCGCGCATGTAATCTATAGGTCTAGGTGATGGGAACACTTGTTTTTTGCTCTTAGGGGTTTCTGATGCTTCATTCTTGGTTTGCTGGCAGCCGCTGACCTCATGTAGCTTATTGGGCCTGCTCAGGGGGTATGTTAATCTAGGTCTGAATTCCTTTGCTTCAGGTTTAAGAGACTGTTCCTTTGTATGCGCATCAGTAAGGTTCTGGATGTACTTACTTGTACAATCTGCAAAGAATAAAGGTTTTTCTGGAGGCCGGAGCTAGCGCCGGAGCTGAATGGCTGTGTCTCGCTAAGCTCTGTACACAGACCTGCCAGGATTCAAGCTTACTTAAGCGATAGAGACCTGCACCATGGTTATAATTGGAGGGCAGAGACCCCCTGATCAAGGTGCCATCCCTAAAGCTGTGAACCCGAACTCGGGTATGGCTAAATTCCTCAAAAAACAGACTTCAGGCTCCGAAGCTAATCTCTCCAAGATAGCACCGACGACTGACCGCGCTCCTAACTGCGGAGAAGAGGGCCAATCGGAGGGAGAAAGTGAGACCGGAGAAACATCTCTAACCCGAGACCTCCCGGTATAGAGATCGTTTATAAAACAAGCTTTAGCCGAAGCTCTCCTACCTTTAAAACAAGAGCTGGCCGGCCTGACACAGGAGATTCTCCTTGTGGGGCACAGAGTTGAGGCTCTTGAATCCACTCAGTCAGCTACGCTAGATCACAGTGCAGCGATGGCTCGCTCCTTATCTGTGTGCCAAAGCCACATTAACTCATTGTACGTCAGCCTGGAGGACCAAGAAAATCGCAGCCGTAGGAATAACTTACGTTTCAGAGGTGTTCCAGAAACAGTGGCTAACGAAGACATCATGCCCACGATCCTAACTATAATCACTTCGATCCTGGAGGGCGACGATCTTTCCCTCATGGTTATCGAAAGAGCTCACAGAGCTCTAAGACCCAAGCCAAAAAGCAACGAACCCCCTAGAGACATTATTTGTCGCTTTCTTAACTTTGGGGACAAAGAAAAGATTCTCGCTGCGGCAAGATCCATGAAGAATATTAAATTCGACAACAACCCGATTTCTATCTTTCAAGACTTAGCCCCGGTCACTCTCCAGAAGCGTAAATTCCTCAAGCTGCTTACCGACTTCCTCCGAGATAAACGCATTCCTTACCGTTGGACCTTTCCCTTCGGGATCGCCTTCAACTTCTCAGGAAAAGCCTTCAGGTTCTCCTCTCACGAAGATTTACAAGATTTCTTCTCCTCAACGGACACCCCTTCGCTTGATATTGCCTGCTGGGACTCCGTTTCAGATATCACAGCTCTCCCTGATCTCCCAAAGATGACACCGTGGGAGAAAGTCGGCACCCCAAAACAACAGAGATTGAAGAGAAGAAGCAGCCTCTTGACCCCCAAGAAAATCGCATGGTCTTTTCATTGATATAGCCTATTAACCATTTGCTTACCTCCCTTGGCTGCTTTCATACCCACCCTCTCTCATCCCCTCCCCTTCCCTCTCCTGTCCCCTAACCCTTTTTCCCCTCCCTTCCCCTTTTCCCCTTTCTCTAATGCTGAATGGTCTCTAGACTTGTCCTAGTTGGTATCCATGTGCAGGTCATTATTTATGAGGTTTTCACCTCCTTTCCCCCCTGATACTCCATTGCCTGAATAATTAACGAATGTCACTTGAGTTGGTTGCCATTCAGCGACCCTGTTTTAATTGTTATTTTATGTTATGTTTTTTTTATTATAAGACACGGTACACCCTGAGAGTACGGACTCTTCCGTTGGAGAGCCGCAAACTTGCTCCTATGAGATGTCTGACTTCCCTGGAAGCTGCCACTATCCCTCCCCCCCCACTATCCCTCCCCCCCCCCCATATATGAGCACCATGACTGATTTTACTTTATCTTCCTTCAACGTGAAAGGTTTAAGATCCCCTTCTAAAAGAACCCAGATTCTTTCCCTATTATGGAGGGAAAACTGTTCAGTTATCTTCCTTCAAGAAACGCACTACAAACAAGGGAAATTTCCGGACCTCTCCCATTCCAGATTTCCCGTTTGGTTTCATAGTGGTTCGGGTGGGGCGGCTTCCAGGGGAGTCAGCATTGGCTTCAGAAGGAACATCCCTTTTCAATACTCTTCACATACTGCTGACACTGAGGGAAGATTTCTTATTTTAAAGGGACTCATGGGTCACAAAATGTTCACAATGGTAAATATCTATGCCCCAAACTGTAACCAGGTCCCTTGGCTCCTTAAAGTTCTTTTTTTAATTGAAGAAACCAGAGAAGGAACAGTTATCTTAGCTGGTGATTTTAATTTAGCGTTACATCCTCCCTCAGACACTTCTTCCAAAAAATCCTCTGTCCCAATCAAGCTTCTCAGAAAACTGAAGAGAAAATTACATATACTAGGCTTGCTAGATGTTTGGAGATGTTTGAATCCGTCCACTATTGACTATACCTTTTATTCTGCTCCAGGTCAATCTTACAGTAGGATTGATTACATCTTCATTCCTAAAGACTTCCTATATCTATCCTCGAACCCAAAAATTGGAGACATCACCATATCCGACCATGCCCCAGTGTTTTGCTCCTTCCACACTCAATCCGGCTCTGGTAAGTCCTCTAACTGGAGATTAAACAAATCCATATTGAGCGATGATAGACATGTAGTACACTTCACCTCCCTTCTGGAACATTATTTTAGAGAGAACGACTCTCCTGATATATCCCCACAAACCTTATGGGATGCCCACAAAGCTTACATACGTGGTCATTTCATAAGTAAATGTTCCCATTTGAAGAAAGTAGCAGACCAGCATTTCTCCTCTCTATTAGAGATACATACATACAATGGAGAACCTCCATAAACATTCCCTAGACCCCCAACACCTTTCTGATCTTCTTACCCTCAGATCAGAGCTCAAAAATCTATTAAATAAAAAGTCGGACAAAATTTACCTTTCTTCCCAACATAAATTTTATGCCCATGGCAATAAGGCCTCCAGATTCATGATGAACTGTTTAAAGAAAAGCAAAAGCACTAGATATGTAACTTTGATCAAATCTCCTCAAGGACACCAACCTTTTTCCCCCGAGTCCATTGCTGAACAATTTAGACTTTTCTACAAAGAACTTTATAACTTATCCCCTCCCTTAGGCTCATCTTCTCATACTAAATCATTTTTGGACTCCCTTAACTTACCTTCCCTAACTATAGCCCAAAAATTGGACATCTCAAAACCTTTCGACATCACAGAATTTTCTATTGCCTTAAAATCCTCCCCAAAAAACAAATGTCCTGGCCCCGATGGTCTCCCAACAACCTACTACTCGGCTTTCTCCAAAACTTTAGCCCCTTATCACGATCATTCCTAAAGAGGGTAAAGATCCCTTCATTTGTGCTAACTATAGACCCATATCTCTCCTGAACATAACAGAAACTCTTAGCTAAAATGCTTGCAACCAGAATTCAGTCTATTCTCCCTGATTTAATCAATCCCGACCAAGTAGGATTTATTAAAGGGAGAGAGGGAAAGGACAACACTACCAAAGTACTAAATGCCCTTTATTTTGCTTCCAACAAAAAACTTCCATTGGTTCTTCTAGGTACAGACGCGGAAAAGGCCTTTGATAGGATTGATTGGTCCTTTATCATACTTACCCTGAGAAAATTCAATTTTCCAGGATCCTATATCCAAGCTATTTTTGCAATGTACGACAACGCCTCCGCCTCTGTCCTAGTAAATAACCAATTATCTAACTACTTCCTAATTAAGAATGGAACTCGTCAGGGTTGTCCCATTTCCCCCCTTATTTTCGTTTTAGTCATGGAAATCCTCTTGCAGGCCCTCAGACAAGAAGACTCTATTCGGGGTCTGATTAGCTGCATTTGCAGACGATTTATTGATCTTAACAACCAACTCCCTCATTTCTATGCCCAAAATTCTTAAAATTTTAGACACCTTTAGCCCACTCTCTAACTTTAAAATTAATCCCCACAAATCGCAGATCCTACATATGGGCCTACCCCCTACAACCATCAAACAACTACAGGCAAACTCACCGTTTAACTGGTCCACCCAACTTATCTCCTATTTAGGAATTAAAATCAATGCCCATCTACCGGACCTTTTCCAACTGAATTATACGCCCTTACTGCACTCTATCACCGCTCAATTGGAATCTCTTGAAGGCCACTTCCTGTCCTGGTTTGGGAGGAAAAATATGGTGATGTCTCAAATTCTCCCTAGACTTACGTACCTTTTCCAGGTCCTCCCCATCGGGATACCCCGTGCTTTCCTTAGGAAAGTTAATACTCTCATAAGCCGCTTTTTATGGGAAAAGAAAAGGCCCAGAATCTCTATAGCTACTCTTACTAAGTCTAAACGTTTTGGAGGAATAGGCCTACCTAACCCTGAACTTTACCTAAAGGCGATACATCTATGTAGGGTAATTGACTGGATTCGTTCCCCTCCTAACAAACTCTGGGTCTATATGGAAAATGCTAACTTCGATTCCTCTCTTAGATCCCTTCTGCTATCAGGGAAACCCCTTACTCCACTTCCTCGAATGTCCAATCCTTTAATTCGCTCTTCCATTAAAGTGTGGAACTGGTTCTCGTCCAAATACAGCGATTTGCTCCCCTTAACTGCCCTCCTTCAAACCAAAGATCTTTTCTCCTTAGCTCCACCTGAGATAAGATCCTCCACTCCCTCCCAGCTCAGAGACTTAAACATACCCATATCAGAGCTGTTAGATGAAGATGGATGTGCCCCTTCAGAATTAGCCTTAACATCCGTTCTCGATACCACTCCTAATTTCCTCACTCTCCAATATCTTAAAAAAGAACTACTCACCCTCTCCTGCTCTTTGCCCAAGGACCATTCCTCCACTTGGTTTGAGAGTTTGCTTTCTACTGGCAAATACCCTCCTAAATTGATCTCATTTTTCTACAAAAAGCTCATCGACCCCCCCACTAAGGTCAAACCCTCTTTTAAAGGCTACTGGGAGAAGGACCTAAATAAACAATTCTCAGAGAGAGAAATCAACTCGCTACTTATTGCTCCCCATAAAGTTTCTAGATGTGTCCGAGTTCAGGAGAACGGGTACAAAGTCCTGTTGAGATGGTACAAAACCCCTGACAAAATTACTATCCTTTACACTGACGCCTCAGATTTGTGTTGGCGTTGCGGATCAGAAAAAGGCACCTTCATCCACGTATGGTGGGACTGCTCCCCTATTTCATTATAGTGGAATCAAGTTTTCAAAATCTGTAACTCCATCTGCAACTCGAACGCACCATGTTCTCCTGAACTTGCTCTACTATCTTTAGATTTAACTAGACATGACAAATGTCATGGCCTATTAAAATTCCTACTAGCGGCTGTCCGTCTTTTGGTTCCTACCAAATGGCGTTCATCTGAAGTCCCTTCCCTAGACCATTGGAAATCTAGGGTCGACCAAATCTATCGTCTAGAGGAACTGTCCAACTGGATACAAGAAAGAAATTTCTTGCAACATGGTCGGCTTGGAGGAATTATAGAGGCTTTTCATAGTCAAATCAGATCTATTACTTCCTTAGGTCTTTTGGCCATATCCTATGTATGTTCGACTTTTGGTTCTAATTTAAAGCTTTTTGATTGTAAACCCACGGTGTTACTGCATGCGAGTGCAAATTCTAGGTTATATGACTTACCAATTGTAATTCTCTCATACTTCGGCCTCCTTGTACAAGTTACTGCTTGTACTTCTTGATGCTCATACTTTACTCCATTCTTCTGCTGCGTCAGTTGAACCTAAACGCTCTCAGAAATGTACTGTGTTTGTTATTCCTTTGTCTATCCAAATGAAAAACCAATAAAAATTGTTAAAAAAAAAAAAAGAATAAAGGTTTTTCTAGAGTCTTTATATGATTTTTCACTTCCTGACCGACTTGTTCCCATGTAGGCAGCGGCCTTTGCTTCAGCAACTGCAGCTGCAGTCTGTCGCTGCAGGATGAGCAATTTTGATTCTAATTTCGCTTCTTCTTGTGCTATGGCAGCTTCCCTAGCTGCTTCCTTAGCTCTCTTGTGCTATGGCAGCTTCCCTAGCTGCTGTCTCTTGTGCTAGGGCAGGTTCCCTAGATGTTCTCTCTTGTGCTAGGGCAGCTCTATTTTGTGCTAGGGCAGCTTTCCTAGCTGCTCTCTCTTGTGCTAGGGCAGCTTTCTTTGCTGTTAACTCCTGCATCATAATGGCTTCTTTTTCTGCGTACTGTTGCTGGACGTGGGCAGCTTCTGCCTCGGCACGAGCTCTAACTGCTAAGTAAGTTGCTGAGGACATCTTGCTAGCCCGTGAAGATCTGGACAAATGCAACCGTGCATCGTCTTGCTGGGCACTGGGAATGTTCTCCCTGCCTTGCTGTGTCAGCGGTAGCGTGTCATCAGCCTGGTACTTTGTTCCTGATCTTAGACTCATGCTGCAGTAATGGCGTCTCAGTTTATTTCAGACTGCCACGTGGGTGTCTTTTTACTGTTCTGCTTTGCATTATTGACTGTTGTATAACACTAGTCAGACAGCTTAACAATAATTCAGAAGTCCAGAAACGTGAGACATCAGATCTGGATATATTCTTTTTTCTGAATAACTTTGTAAAACTACAACATAAGCATAAACAAAATATATGTGTCAGTACATTAAACTTTATACAGCAGCCTCACTCCATCAGTGAGAGTACTCACAGACAATTTGATCGTTAGTCCAGGAATAGATCAAGAGCTCCTCTTCATGCAGTCTGCTAGATCCAGGAGCAGTCAAGAAATGGAGGAAATACAGTTCCAGGTTAAAGGTTACTGCCTCTGACTCTGAGAAAAAATACACTTCCTGTAAAGTTCTGGCAAGGTAGTAACTAAATTTTACCACTAGATGGCAGCAATGTCAGACATAACATTTCAGTATAATCATTACAGCACATTGCACATATTTACTTATGAACAATATGGGCAGAACAATTATTATTATTATTATTATTAACCCCTTCACGCAACATCACGTACATGTAAGTGGGGAATGTGGTGCCTCACCGCATCCCCACGTGCATGTACGTGATCGGCTTTCACTGTCAGCGCAGGGACCGAAGCGCTGAAGATTCAGTGAAGCCGGCGTGCTGGGGTTGCTAGGCAACCAGAGAAGCCGGAAGGAGTTGTATTAGACCCCTGACCCACCCACGATCGCTGTGATTGGTCCAATACTGCAGAAGGACCAATCGCAGCGCATCAGGGCAGGTAAGGGGTGTTAGGGAGGGACTGTGTGCCTCTCCTTCTCTGATCGTCCCCATTCCTGTCAGGGAAGCGATCAGAGAAGTAGAGTGTGACAAATATACTGTACCTATCACATGTATACTAGTCATGGAGCACTGCTACTTAGCGCTCCATGACTAGTATACTCCTCATCGCTAGAGTTGAGCGAACACCTGGATGTTCGGGTTCGAGAAGTTCGGCCGAACTTCCCGGAAATGTTCGGGTTCGGGATCCGAACCCGATCCGAACTTCGTCCCGAACCCCATTGAAGTCAATGGGGATCCGAACTTTTCGGTACTAAAAAGGCTGTAAAACAGCCCAGGAAAGGGCTAGAGGGCTGCAAAAGGCAGCAACATGTAGGTAAATCCCCTGCAAACAAATGTGGATAGGGAAATGAATTAAAATAAAAATTAAATAAATAAAAATTAACCAAAATCAATTGGAGAGAGATCCCATAGCAGAGAATCTGGCTTCACGTCACCCACCACTGGAACAGTCCATTCTCAGATATTTAGGCCCCGGCACCCAGGCAGAGGAGAGAGGTCCCGTAACAGAGAATCTGTCTTCATGTCAGCAGAGAATCAGTCTGCATGCCATAGCAGAGAATCAGGCTTCACGTCAGCCACCACTGCAACAGTCCATTGTCATAAATTTAGGCCCAGCACCCAGGCAGAGGAGAGAGGTCCCGTAAAAGACCATCTGGCTTCATGTCAGCAGAGAATCAGTCTTCATATCATAGCAGAGAATCAGGCTTCACGTCACCCACCACTGTAAGAGTCCATTTTCATAAATTTAGGCTAAGTACCCAGGCAGAGGAGAGAGGTCCCGTAACAGACAATCTGGCTTCATGTCAGCAGAGAATCAGTCTTCATATCATAGCAGAGAATCAGGCTTCACGTCAGCCACCAATGCAACAGTCCATTGTCATAAATTTAGGCCCAGCACCCAGGCAGAGGAGAGAGGTCCCGTAACAGACAATCAGGCTTCACGTCAGCCACCAGTGCAACAGTCCATTGGCATATATTTAGGCCCAGCACCCAGGCAGAGGAGAGGGGTCCCGTAACAGAGAATCTGGCTTCATGTCAGCAGAGAATTAGTCTGCATGTCATAGCAGAGAATCAGGCTTCACGTCACCCACCACTGTAACAGTCCATTTTCATAAATTTAGGCCCAGCACCCAGGCAGAGAAGAGAGGTCCCGTAACAGACAATCAGGCTTCACGTCAGCCACCAGTGCAACAGTCCATTGGCATATATTTAGGCCCAGCACCCAGGCAGAGGAGAGAGGTCCCGTAACAGAGAATCTGTCTTCATGTCAGCAGAGAATCAGTCTTCATATCATAGCAGAGAATCAGGCTTCACGTCACCCACCACTGTAAGAGTCCATTTTCATAAATTTAGGCCCAGCACCCAGGCAGAGGAGAGAGGTCCCGTAACAGAGAATCTGTCTTCACGTCAGCAGAGAATCAGTCTGCATGTCATAGCAGAGAATCAGGCTTCACGTCAGCCACCACTGCAACAGTCCATTGTCATAAATTTAGGCCCAGCACCCAGGCAGAGGAGAGAGGTCCCGTAACAGACAATCTGGCTTCATGTCAGCAGAGAATCAGTCTTCATGTCATAGCAGAGAATCAGGCTTCACGTCACCCACCACTGTAACAGTCCATTTTCATAAATTTAGGCCCAGCACCCAGGCAGAGGAGAGAGGTCCCGTAACAGGCAATCTGGCTTCATGTCAGCAGAGAATCAGTCTTCATATCATAGCAGAGAATCAGGCTTCACGTCACCCACCACTGTAAGAGTCCATTTTCATAAATTTAGGCCCAGCACCCAGGCAGAGGAGAGAGGTCCCGTAACAGACAATCTGGCTTCATGTCAGCAGAGAATCAGTCTTCATATCATAGCAGAGAATCAGGCTTCACGTCAGCCACCAATGCAACAGTCCATTGTCAGATATTTAGGCCCAGCACCCAGGCAGAGGAGAGAGGTCCCGTAACAGACAATCAGGCTTCACGTCAGCCACCAGTGCAACAGTCCATTGGCACATATATTTAGGCCCAGCACCCAGGCAGAGGAGAGGGGTCCCGTAACAGAGAATCTGGCTTCATGTCTGCAGAGAATTAGTCTGCATGTCATAGCAGAGAATCAGGCTTCACGTCACCCACCACTGTAACATTCCATTTTCATAAATTTAGGCCCAGCACCCAGGCAGAGAAGAGAGGTCCCGTAACAGACAATTAGGCTTCACGTCAGCCACCAGTGCAACAGTCCATTGGCATATATTTAGGCCCAGCACCCAGGCAGAGGAGAGAGGTCCCGTAACAGAGAATCTGTCTTCATGTCAGCAGAGAATCAGTCTTCATGTCATAGCAGAGAATCAGGCTCCACGTCAGCCACCACTGCAACAGTCCATTGTCATAAATTTAGGCCCAGCACCCAGGCAGAGGAGAGAGGTGCCGTAACAGACAATCTGGCTTCATGTCAGCAGAGAATCAGTCTTCATGTCATAGCAGAGAATCAGGCTTCACGTCAGCCACCACTGCAACAGTCCATTGTCATAAATTTAGGCCCAGCACCCAGGCAGAGGAGAGAGGTGCCGTAACAGACAATCTGGCTTCATGTCAGCAGAGAATCAGTCTTCATGTCATAGCAGAGAATCAGGCTTCACGTCACCCACCACTGTAACAGTCCTTTTTCATAAGTTTAGGCCCAGCACCCAGGCAGAGGAGAGAGGTCCCGTAACAGACAATCTGGCTTCATGTCAGCAGAGAATCAGTCTTCATATCATAGCAGAGAATCAGGCTTCACGTCAGCCACCAATGCAACAGTCCATTGTCAGATATTTAGGCCCAGCACCCAGGCAGAGGAGAGAGGTCCCGTAACAGAGAATCTGGCTTCATGTCAGCAGAGAATTAGTCTGCATGTCATAGCAGAGAATCAGGCTTCACGTCGCCCACCACTGTAACAGTCCATTTTCATAAATTTAGGCCCAGCACCCAGGCAGAGGAGAGAGGTCCCGTAACAGACAATCAGGCTTCACGTCAGCCACCAGTGCAACAGTTCTTTGGCATATATTTAGGCCCAGCACCCAGGCAGAGGAGAGAGGTGCCGTAACAGACAATCTGGCTTCATGTCAGCAGAGAATCAGTCTTCATGTCATAGCAGAGAATCAGGCTTCACGTCAGCCACCACTGCAACAGTCCATTGTCATAAATTTAGGCCCAGCACCCAGGCAGAGGAGAGAGGTGCCGTAACAGACAATCTGGCTTCATGTCAGCAGAGAATCAGTCTTCATGTCATAGCAGAGAATCAGGCTTCACGTCAGCCACCACTGCAACAGTCCATTGTCATAAATTTAGGCCCAGCACCCAGGCAGAGGAGAGAGGTGCCGTAACAGACAATCTGGCTTCATGTCAGCAGAGAATCAGTCTTCATGTCATAGCAGAGAATCAGGCTTCACGTCACCCACCACTGTAACAGTCCATTTTCATAAATTTAGGCCCAGCACCCAGGCAGAGGAGAGAGGTCCCTGTAACAGACAATCTGGCTTCATGTCAGCAGAGAATCAGTCTTCATATCATAGCAGAGAATCAGGCTTCACGTCAGCCACCAATGCAACAGTCCATTGTCAGAAATTTAGGCCCAGCACCCAGGCAGAGGAGAGAGGTCCCGTAACAGAGAATCTGGCTTCATGTCAGCAGAGAATTAGTCTGCATGTCATAGCAGAGAATCAGGCTTCACGTCGCCCACCACTGTAACAGTCCATTTTCATAAATTTAGGCCCAGCACCCAGGCAGAGGAGAGAGGTCCCGTAACAGACAATCAGGCTTCACGTCAGCCACCAGTGCAACAGTCCATTGGCATATATTTAGGCCCAGCACTCAGGCAGAGGAGAAAGGTCCCGTAACAGAGAATCTGTCTTCATGTCAGCAGAGAATCAGGCTTCACGTCACCCACCACTGTAAGAGTCCATTTTCATAAATTTAGGCCCAGCACCCAGGCAGAGGAGAGAGGTCCCGTAACAGACAATCTGGCTTCATGTCAGCAGAGAATCAGTCTTCATGTCATAGCAGAGAATCAGGCTTCACGTCAGCCACCACTGCAACAGTCCATTGTCATAAATTTAGGCCCAGCACCCAGGCAGAGGAGAGAGGTGCCGTAACAGACAATCTGGCTTCATGTCAGCAGAGAATCAGTCTTCATGTCATAGCAGAGAATCAGGCTTCATGTCACCCACCACTGTAAGAGTCCATTTTCATAAATTTAGGCCCAGCACACAGGCAGAGGAGAGAGGTCCCGTAACAGACAATCTGGCTTCATGTCAGCAGAGAATCAGTCTTCATATCATAGCAGAGAATCAGGCTTCACGTCAGCCACCAATGCAACAGTCCATTGTCAGATATTTAGGCCCAGCACCCAGGCAGAGGAGAGAGGTCCCGTAACAGAGAATCTGGCTTCATGTCAGCAGAAAATAAGTCTGCATGTCATATCAGAGAATCAGGCTTCACGTCAGCCACCACTGCAACAGTCCATTTTCATAAATTTAGGCCCAGCACCCAGGCAGAGGAGAGAGGTCCCGTAACAGGTAATCTGGCTTCATGTCAGCAGAGAATCAGTCTTCATATCATAGCAGAGAATCAGGCTTCACGTCACCCACCACTGTAAGAGTCCATTTTCATAAATTTAGGCCCAGCACCCAGGCAGAGGAGAGAGGTCCCGTAACAGACAATCTGGCTTCATGTCAGCAGAGAATCAGTCTTCATATCATAGCAGAGAATCAGGCTTCACGTCAGCCACCAATGCAACAGTCCATTGTCAGATATTTAGGCCCAGTACCCAGGCAGAGGAGAGAGGTCCCGTAACAGACAATCAGGCTTCACGTCAGCCACCAGTGCAACAGTCCATTGGCATATATTTAGGCCCAGCACCCAGGCAGAGGAGAGGAGTCCCGTAACAGAGAATCTGGCTTCATGTCTGCAGAGAATTAGTCTGCATGTCATAGCAGAGAATCAGGCTTCACGTCACCCACCACTGTAACATTCCATTTTCATAAATTTAGGCCCAGCACCCAGGCAGAGAAGAGAGGTCCCGTAACAGACAATTAGGCTTCACGTCAGCCACCAGTGCAACAGTCCATTGGCATATATTTAGGCCCAGCACCCAGGCAGAGGAGAGAGGTCCCGTAACAGAGAATCTGTCTTCATGTCAGCAGAGAATCAGTCTTCATGTCATAGCAGAGAATCAGGCTTCACGTCAGCCACCACTGCAACAGTCCATTGTCATAAATTTAGGCCCAGCACCCAGGCAGAGGAGAGAGGTGCCGTAACAGACAATCTGGCTTCATGTCAGCAGAGAATCAGTCTTCATGTCATAGCAGAGAATCAGGCTTCACGTCAGCCACCACTGCAACAGTCCATTGTCATAAATTTAGGCCCAGCACCCAGGCAGAGGAGAGAGGTGCCGTAACAGACAATCTGGCTTCATGTCAGCAGAGAATCAGTCTTCATGTCATAGCAGAGAATCAGGCTTCACGTCACCCACCACTGTAACAGTCCATTTTCATAAGTTTAGGCCCAGCACCCAGGCAGAGGAGAGAGGTCCCGTAACAGACAATCTGGCTTCATGTCAGCAGAGAATCAGTCTTCATATCATAGCAGAGAATCAGGCTTCACGTCAGCCACCAATGCAACAGTCCATTGTCAGATATTTAGGCCCAGCACCCAGGCAGAGGAGAGAGGTCCCGTAACAGAGAATCTGGCTTCATGTCAGCCACCAGTGCAACAGTTCTTTGGCATATATTTAGGCCCAGCACCCAGGCAGAGGAGAGAGGTGCCGTAACAGACAATCTGGCTTCATGTCAGCAGAGAATCAGTCTTCATGTCATAGCAGAGAATCAGGCTTCACGTCAGCCACCACTGCAACAGTCCATTGTCATAAATTTAGGCCCAGCACCCAGGCAGAGGAGAGAGGTGCCGTAACAGACAATCTGGCTTCATGTCAGCAGAGAATCAGTCTTCATGTCATAGCAGAGAATCAGGCTTCACGTCACCCACCACTGTAACAGTCCATTTTCATAAATTTAGGCCCAGCACCCAGGCAGAGGAGAGAGGTCCCGTAACAGACAATCTGGCTTCATGTCAGCAGAGAATCAGTCTTCATATCATAGCAGAGAATCAGGCTTCACGTCAGCCACCAATGCAACAGTCCATTGTCAGATATTTAGGCCCAGCACCCAGGCAGAGGAGAGAGGTCCCGTAACAGAGAATCTGGCTTCATGTCAGCAGAGAATTAGTCTGCATGTCATAGCAGAGAATCAGGCTTCACGTCGCCCACCACTGTAACAGTCCATTTTCATAAATTTAGGCCCAGCACCCAGGCAGAGGAGAGAGGTCCCGTAACAGACAATCAGGCTTCACGTCAGCCACCAGTGCAACAGTCCATTGGCATATATTTAGGCCCAGCACTCAGGCAGAGGAGAAAGGTCCCGTAACAGAGAATCTGTCTTCATGTCAGCAGAGAATCAGGCTTCACGTCACCCACCACTGTAAGAGTCCATTTTCATAAATTTAGGCCCAGCACCCAGGCAGAGGAGAGAGGTCCCGTAACAGACAATCTGGCTTCATGTCAGCAGAGAATCAGTCTTCATGTCATAGCAGAGAATCAGGCTTCACGTCAGCCACCACTGCAACAGTCCATTGTCATAAATTTAGGCCCAGCACCCAGGCAGAGGAGAGAGGTGCCGTAACAGACAATCTGGCTTCATGTCAGCAGAGAATCAGTCTTCATGTCATAGCAGAGAATCAGGCTTCATGTCACCCACCACTGTAAGAGTCCATTTTCATAAATTTAGGCCCAGCACACAGGCAGAGGAGAGAGGTCCCGTAACAGACAATGTGGCTTCATGTCAGCAGAGAATCAGTCTTCATATCATAGCAGAGAATCAGGACTTCACGTCAGCCACCAATGCAACAGTCCATTGTCAGATATTTAGGCCCAGCACCCAGGCAGAGGAGAGAGGTCCCGTAACAGAGAATCTGGCTTCATGTCAGCAGAAAATAAGTCTGCATGTCATATCAGAGAATCAGGCTTCACGTCAGCCACCACTGCAACAGTCCATTGGCATATATTTAGGCCCAGCACCCAGGCAGAGGAGAGAGGTCCCGTAACAGAGAATCTGTCTTCATGTCAGCAGAGAATCAGTCTTCATGTCATAGCAGAGAATCAGGCTTCACGTCAGCCACCACTGCAACAGTCCATTGTCATAAATTTAGGCCCAGCACCCAGGCAGAGGAGAGAGGTGCCGTAACAGACAATCTGGCTTCATGTCAGCAGAG
Organism: Bufo gargarizans; assembly: GCF_014858855.1. Lineage (NCBI taxonomy): Eukaryota > Metazoa > Chordata > Amphibia > Anura > Bufonidae > Bufo > Bufo gargarizans. The sequence continues at coordinate 190,817,710 of NC_058080.1, forward strand.
AATCAGTCTTCATGTCATAGCAGAGAATCAGGCTTCACGTCAGCCACCACTGCAACAGTCCATTGTCATAAATTTAGGCCCAGCACCCAGGCAGAGGAGAGAGGTGCCGTAACAGACAATCTGGCTTCATGTCAGCAGAGAATCAGTCTTCATGTCATAGCAGAGAATCAGGCTTCACGTCACCCACCACTGTAACAGTCCATTTTCATAAGTTTAGGCCCAGCACCCAGGCAGAGGAGAGAGGTCCCGTAACAGACAATCTGGCTTCATGTCAGCAGAGAATCAGTCTTCATATCATAGCAGAGAATCAGGCTTCACGTCAGCCACCAATGCAACAGTCCATTGTCAGATATTTAGGCCCAGCACCCAGGCAGAGGAGAGAGGTCCCGTAACAGAGAATCTGGCTTCATGTCAGCCACCAGTGCAACAGTTCTTTGGCATATATTTAGGCCCAGCACCCAGGCAGAGGAGAGAGGTGCCGTAACAGACAATCTGGCTTCATGTCAGCAGAGAATCAGTCTTCATGTCATAGCAGAGAATCAGGCTTCACGTCAGCCACCACTGCAACAGTCCATTGTCATAAATTTAGGCCCAGCACCCAGGCAGAGGAGAGAGGTGCCGTAACAGACAATCTGGCTTCATGTCAGCAGAGAATCAGTCTTCATGTCATAGCAGAGAATCAGGCTTCACGTCACCCACCACTGTAACAGTCCATTTTCATAAATTTAGGCCCAGCACCCAGGCAGAGGAGAGAGGTCCCGTAACAGACAATCTGGCTTCATGTCAGCAGAGAATCAGTCTTCATATCATAGCAGAGAATCAGGCTTCACGTCAGCCACCAATGCAACAGTCCATTGTCAGATATTTAGGCCCAGCACCCAGGCAGAGGAGAGAGGTCCCGTAACAGAGAATCTGGCTTCATGTCAGCAGAGAATTAGTCTGCATGTCATAGCAGAGAATCAGGCTTCACGTCGCCCACCACTGTAACAGTCCATTTTCATAAATTTAGGCCCAGCACCCAGGCAGAGGAGAGAGGTCCCGTAACAGACAATCAGGCTTCACGTCAGCCACCAGTGCAACAGTCCATTGGCATATATTTAGGCCCAGCACTCAGGCAGAGGAGAAAGGTCCCGTAACAGAGAATCTGTCTTCATGTCAGCAGAGAATCAGGCTTCACGTCACCCACCACTGTAAGAGTCCATTTTCATAAATTTAGGCCCAGCACCCAGGCAGAGGAGAGAGGTCCCGTAACAGACAATCTGGCTTCATGTCAGCAGAGAATCAGTCTTCATGTCATAGCAGAGAATCAGGCTTCACGTCAGCCACCACTGCAACAGTCCATTGTCATAAATTTAGGCCCAGCACCCAGGCAGAGGAGAGAGGTGCCGTAACAGACAATCTGGCTTCATGTCAGCAGAGAATCAGTCTTCATGTCATAGCAGAGAATCAGGCTTCATGTCACCCACCACTGTAAGAGTCCATTTTCATAAATTTAGGCCCAGCACACAGGCAGAGGAGAGAGGTCCCGTAACAGACAATGTGGCTTCATGTCAGCAGAGAATCAGTCTTCATATCATAGCAGAGAATCAGGCTTCACGTCAGCCACCAATGCAACAGTCCATTGTCAGATATTTAGGCCCAGCACCCAGGCAGAGGAGAGAGGTCCCGTAACAGAGAATCTGGCTTCATGTCAGCAGAAAATAAGTCTGCATGTCATATCAGAGAATCAGGCTTCACGTCAGCCACCACTGCAACTGTCCATTTTCATAAATTTAGGCCAAGCACCCAGGCAGAGGAGAGGTTCATTCAAATTTGGGTAGCCTCGCAATATAATGGTAAAATGAAAATAAAAATAGGATTGAATGAGGAAGTGCCCTGGAGTACAATAATATATGGTTAAGGGGAGGTAGTTAATGTCTAATCTGGACAAGGGACGGACAGGTCCTGTGGGATCCATGCCTGGTTCATTTTTATGAACGTCAGCTTGTCCACATTGGCTGTAGACAGGCGGCTGCGTTTGTCTGTAATGACACCCCCTGCCGTGCTGAATACACGTTCAGACAAAACGCTGGCCGCCGGGCAGGCCAGCACCTCCAAGGCATAAAAGGCTAGCTCTGGCCACGTGGACAATTTAGAGACCCAGTAGTTGAATGGGGCCGAACCATCAGTCAGTACGTGGAGGGGTGTGCACACGTAGTGTTCCACCATGTTAGTGAAATGTTGCCTCCTGCTAACACGTTGCGTATCAGGTGGTGGTGCAGTTAGCTGTGGCGTGTTGACAAAACTTTTCCACATCTCTGCCATGCTAACCCTGCCCTCAGAGGAGCTGGCCGTGACACAGCTGCCTTGGTGTCCTCTTGCTCCTCCTCTGCCTTGGCCTTGGGCTTCCACTTGTTCCCCTGTGACATTTGGGAATTCTCTCAGTAGCGCGTCTACCAACGTGCGCTTGTACTCGCGCATCTTCCTATCACGCTCCAGTGCAGGAAGTAAGGTGGGCACATTGTCTTTGTAGCGTGGATCCAGCAGGGTGGCAACCCAGTAGTCCGCACAGGTTAAAATGTGGCCAACTCTGCTGTCGTTGCGCAGGCACTGCAGCATGTAGTCGCTCATGTGTGCCAGGCTGCCCAGTGGTAAGGACAAGCTGTCCTCTGTGGGAGGCGTATCATCATTGTCCTGCCTTTCCCCCCAGCCACGCACCAGTGATGGACCCGAGCTGCGTTGGGTGCCACCCCGCTGTGACCATGCTTCATCCTCATCCTCCTCCACCTCCTCCTCATCCTCGTCCTCCTCGTCCTCCAGTAGTGGGCCCTGGCTGGCCACATTTGTACCTGGCCTCTGCTGTTGCCAAAAACCTCCCTCTGAGTCACTTCGAAGAGACTGGCCTGAAAGTGCTAAAAATGACCCCTCTTCCTCCTCCTCCTCCTCCTGGGCCACCTCCTCTTCCATCATCGCCCTAAGTGTTTTCTCAAGGAGACATAGAAGTGGTATTGTAACGCTGATAACAGCGTCATCGCCACTGGCCATGTTGGTGGAGTACTCGAAACAGCGCAACAGGGCACACAGGTCTCGCATGGAGGCCCAGTCATTGGTGGTGAAGTGGTGCTGTTCTGTAGTGCGACTGACCCGTGCGTGCTGCAGCTGAAACTCCACTATGGCCTGCTGCTGCTCGCACAGTCTGTCCAGCATGTGCAAGGTGGAGTACAACCTGGTGGGCACGTCGCATATGAGGCGGTGAGCGGGAAGGCCGAAGTTACGCTGTAGCGCAGACAGGCGAGCAGCAGCAGGATGTGAACGCCGGAAGCGCGAACAGACGGCCCGCACTTTATGCAGCAGCTCTGACATGTCGGGGTAGTTGTGAATGAACTTCTGCACCACCAAATTCAGCACATGCGCCAAGCAAGGGATGTGCGTCAAACTGGCTAGTCCCAGAGCTGCAACGAGATTTCGCCCATTATCACACACCACCAGGCCGGGCTTGAGGCTCACCGGCAGCAACCACTCGTCGGTCTGTTGTTCTATACCCTGCCACAACTCCTGTGCGGTGTGGGGCCTGTCCCCCAAACATATGAGTTTCAGAATGGCCTGCTGACGTTTACCCCGGGCTGTGCTGAAGTTGGTGGTGAAGGTGTGTGGCTGACTAGATGAGCAGGTGGAAGAAGAGGAGGAGGAAGTCGAGTAGGAGGAGGTGGCAACAGGAGGCAAAGAATGTTGCCCTGCGATCCTTGGCGGCGGAAGGACGTGTGCCAAACAGCTCTCTGCCTGGGGCCCAGCTGCCACTACATTTACCCAGTGTGCAGTTAGGGAGATATAGCGTCCCTGGCCGTGCTTACTAGTCCACGTATCTGTTTGATAGGTGGACCTTGCCACAGATGGCTTTGCGCAGTGCACACTTGATTTTATCGGATACTTGGTTGTGCAGGGAAGGCACGGCTCTCTTGAAGAAGTAGTGCCGGCTGGGAACAACATACTGTGGGACAGCAAGCGACATGAGCTGTTTGAAGCTGTCTGTGTCCACCAGCCTAAATGACAGCATTTCATAGGCCAGTAGTTTAGAAATGCTGGCATTCAGGGCCAGGGATCGAGGGTGGCTAGGTGGGAATTTACGCTTTCTCTCAAATGTTTGTGAGATGGAGAGCTGAACGCTGCCGTGTGACATGGTTGAGATGCTTGGTGACGGAGGTGGTGGTGGTGTTGGTGGTACATCCCCTGTTTGCTGGGCGGCAGGTGCCAACATTTCTCCAGAGGCGGAGGAAGAGGCCGAGGCGGCAGCAGCAGAAGAGGCCGAGGCGGCAGCAGCAGAAGAGGTAGCAGGGGGAGCCTGAGTGACTTCCTTGGTTTTAAGGTGTTTACTCCACTGCAGTTCATGCTTTGCATGCAGGTGCCTGGTCATGCAGGTTGTGCTCAGGTTCAGAACGTTAATACCTCGCTTCATGCTCTGATGGCACAGTGTGCAAACCACTCGGGTTTTGTCGTCAGCACATGCCAGGGAACTCCTTAAAGCTGCCTTTGGGGTGCTCGGTCCCAGATGGCGGCGGTCAGTAGCAGGTGGAGTCTCTTGGCGGCGGGTGTTCTGCTTTTGCCCACTGCTCCCTCTTTTGCTATGCTGTTGGCTCGGTCTCACCACTGCCTCTTCCTCCGAACTGTGAAAGTCAGTGGCACGACCTTCATTCCATGTGGGGTCTAGGACCTCATCGTCCCCTGCATCGTCTTCCACCCAGTCTTTATCCCTGACCTCCTGTTCAGTCTGCACACTGCAGAAAGACGCAGCAGTTGGCGCCTGTGTTTCGTCATCATCAGAGACATGCTGAGGTGGTATTCCCATGTCCTCATCATCAGGAAACATAAGTGGTTGTGCGTCAGTGCATTCTATGTCTTTCACCACTGGGGAAGGGCAAGGTGGATGCCCTTGGGAAACCCTGCCAGCGGAGTCTTCAAACAGCATAAGAGACTGCTGCATAACTTGAGGCTCAGACAGTTTCCCTGGTATGCATGGGGGTGATGTGACAGACTGATGGGGTTGGTTTTCAGGCGCCATCTGTGCGCTTTCTGCAGAAGACTGGGTGGGAGATAATGTGAACGTGCTGGATCTACTGTCGGCCACCCAATTGACTAATGCCTGTACCTGCTCAGGCCTTACCATCCTTAGAACGGCATTGGGCCCCACCATATATCGCTGTAAATTCTGGCGGCTACTGGGACCTGAGGTAGTTGGTACACTAGGACGTGTGGATGTGGCAGAACGGCCACGTCCTCTCCCAGCACCAGAGGGTCCACTAACACCACCACGACCATGTCCACGTCCGCGTCCCTTACTAGATGTTTTCCTCATTGTTATCGTTCACCACAACAGCAAAAATATTATTTGGCCCAATGTATTGTATTCAAATTCAGCTGAATATAAATTTGAGGCCTAGTATTTAGGCGCTGGGTGACCGGTATAGATTTACTGACAGAATTAGACTTGGAAATGCACAGTAGCGTGTGTGTGAAGTTATTCTGAATGACCCTATGTGCACCTTGAATATTATATACCCTTTTAGGGATAGATTTCAAATAGCTCTGATACAGCAGAAACCACTAAATTATGAAATTGCTAAATTGGGAATTGTATTTCAACCCAGAACAAAAAATGTGCTTTGACGCACACTAAATAACTTGCCCAGCCAGAACAGTACAGCGGTAAAGACAGATTTCGCGGGATATAAATTTGAGGCCTAGTATTTAGGCGCTGGGTGACCGGTATGGATTTACTGACAGAATTAGACTTGGAAATGCACAGTAGCATGTGTGTGAAGTTATTCTGAATGACCCTATGTGCACCTTGAATATTATATACCCTTTTAGGGATAGATTTCAAATAGCTCTGATACAGCAGAAACCACTAAATTAGGAAATTGCTAAATTGGGAATTGTTTTTTGAACCCAGAACAAAAAAAGTGCTTTGACGGACACTAAATAACTTGCCCAGCCAGAACAGTACAGCGGTAACGACAGATTTAGCGGGATATAAATTTGAGGCCTAGTATTTAGGCGCTGGGTGACCGGTATGGATTTACTGACAGAATTAGACTTGAAAATGCACAGTAGCGTGTGTGTGAAGTTATTCTGAGTGACCCTATGTGCACCTTGAATATTATATACCCTTTTAGGGATAGATTTCAAATAGCTCTGATACAGCAGAAACCACTAAATTATGAAATTGCTAAATTGGGAATTGTATTTCAACCCAGAACAAAAAATGTGCTTTGACGGACACTAAATAACTTGCCCAGCCAGAACAGTACAGCGGTAAAGACAGATTTAGCGGGATATAAATTTGAGGCCTTGTATTTAGGCGCTGGGTGACCGGTATGGATTTACTGACAGAATTAGACTTGGAAATGCACAGTAGCGTGTGTGTGAAGTTATTCTGAATGACCCTATGTGCACCTTGAATATTATATACCCTTTTAGGGATAGATTTCAAATAGCTCTGATACAGCAGAAACCGCTAAATTAGGAAATTGCTAAATTGGGAATTGTATTTCAACCCAGAACAAAAAATGTGCTTTGACAGAAACTAAATAACTTGCCCAGCCAGAACAGTACAGCGGTAACGACAGATTTAGCGGGATATAAATTTGAGGCCTAGTATTTAGCCGCTGGGTGACCGGTATGGATTTACTGACAGAATTAGACTGGGATATGGCCAAAAAATAACCACACTATTACAGGTTAAATGCACTTGGTGTGACAGCTTGACCAACCACACTACTGAGGGTTAAATGCACTTGGTGACAGGCGCAGCTTGCCCCTGATGTAGTATTTGGCCAAAAAATGAACAGACTATTGCTGGTTAAATGCACTTGGTGTGACAGCTTGACCAACCACACTACTGAGGGTTAAATGCACTTGGTGACGGGCGCAGCTTGCCCCTGATGTAGTATATGGCCAAAAAATGAACAGACTATTGCTGGTTAAATGCACTTGGTGTGACAGCTTGACCAACCACACTACTGAGGGTTAAATGCACTTGGTGACGGGCGCAGCTTGCCCCTGATGTAGTATATGGCCAAAAAATAAACAGACTATTGCTGGTTGAATGCACTTGGTGTGACAGCTTGACCAACCACACTACTGAGGGTTAAATGCACTTGGTGACAGGCACAGCTTGCCCCTAATGTAGTATATGGCCAAAAAATAAACAGACTATTGCTGGTTAAATGCACTTGGTGTGACAGCTTCACCCTGATGTAGGCTTTAGCCAAAAAACAACCACACCATTGAGGGTTAAATGCACTTGGTGACAGGCGCAGCTTGCCCCTGATGTAGTATATGGCCAAAAAATAAACAGACTATTGCTGGTTAAATGCACTTGGTGTGACAGCTTGACCAACCACACTACTGAGGGTTAAATGCACTTGGTGACGGGTGCAGCTTGCCCCTGATGTAATAAATGGCCAAAAAATAAACAGACTATTGCTGGTTAAATGCACTTGGTGTGACAGCTTCACCCTGATGTAGGCTTTAGCCAAAAAACAACCACACCATTGAGGGTTAAATGCACTTGGTGACAGGCGCAGCTTGCCCCTGATGTAGTATATGGCCAAAAATTAAACAGACTATTGCTGGTTAAATGCACTTGGTGTGACAGCTTCACCCTGATGTAGGCTTTAGCCAAAAAACAACCACACCATTGAGGGTTAAATGCACTTGGTCACAGGCGCAGCTTGCCCCTGATGTAGTATATGGCCAAAAAATAAACAGACTATTGCTGGTTAAATGCACTTGATGTGACAGCTTCACCCTGATGTAGGCTTTAGCCAAAAAACAACCACACCATTGAGGGTTACATGCACTTGGTCGCAGCTTGTGCTGGCGCACCACAAGACACAAAATGGCCGCCGATCACCCCAGAAAAAAGTGACTGACAAACGGTCTGGGCAGCCTAAAAACAGTGAGCAATTGAATTTCAGCAGCTCAATGATGCACAGCTGCCGATCGATCGATTAATCAAGTCCTTTGGAGGAGTTAATCTGCCTAATCTCGCCCTACTGTCGCAGCCGCAACCTCTCCCTACGCTAATCAGAGCAGAGTGACGGGCGGCGCTATGTGACTCCAGCTTAAATAGAGGCTGGGTCACATGGTGCTCTGGCCAATCACAGCCATGCCAATAGTAGGCATGGCTGTGACGGCCTCTTGGGGCAAGTAGTATGACGCTTGTTGATTGGCTGCTTTGCAGCCTTTCAAAAAGCGCCAAGAAAGCGTCACAAAAGCGCCAAGAAAGCGACGAACACCGAAACCGAACCCGGACTTTTACGAAAATGTCCGGGTTCTGGTCCGTGTCACGGACACCCCAAAATTCGGTACGAACCCGAACTATACAGTTCGAGTTCGCTCATCCCTACTCATCGCATTTAACTGTCACCATGTCCGCAGACATGGTGACAGCGCTCAGTGCCGGCTGTTACACACAGCCAGACACTCAGGCTCAATGCCGAGGGGGGTCCTGTGACCCCCCCGTATCGGCGATCGCTGCAAACCGCAGGTTAATTCAGACCTGCGGTTTGCAGCGCTTTATGTAGTTTCTGATCCCTGCGGTCCCTGACCGCAGGGATCAGAAACCTAAAAATTGCCCAAAATCAGTATTTTTTCGTTTTTTTTTTAACCCCCCTGCACCCTTGAATTTATTTATGTGGCGGGGTGCAGGGGGGCGGTTTGTGGGCGGTGCGGCAGTTGCGGGAGGCGGGCGGTGCGGCAGGCGGGATCGCGATCCCCCGCCCGCCTCCCATTATAATCATCGTTGGCGTCTAGTGGGTTATACCAGGGTGCCAGCACATTGCTGGCACCCTGGTATAAACGGCTGACATCGGTGATGCAATGTCAGCCGTTTAACCCTTTCCATACCGCGGTCCGTACGGACCGCGGCATGGAAAAGGTTGACAGCTCAGGGAGCTCCCTCCCTCTCCCATCGGAGGGCTGCTGTACCTTTGCAGCCCCCCGATGGAGAGGGAGAGAGCCCCCAGACAGCCCCCCCAGAGCCCCGTCCTTACCCTTCCCTGTCTGCGCAGTTCTGACCATAACTGAGCAGACGGGGAAGGTTCCCATGGCAACAGGACGCCTTTTCAGGTGTCCTGCTGTCCATGGTGCTGAACAGATCTTTTCTGAAAGCATAGATCTGTTCAGTGTAAATAAAATATAATACAGTGCAATATATATTGTACTGTACTGTCATATACAGACATCAGACCCACTGGATCTTCAAGAACCAAGTGGGTCTGGGGCAAAAAAAAAAGTGAAAAAAGTGAAAAGAAAAGTAAAAATTAAAAAACACATTTATCACTGATTAAACATGAGAAAAATAAAATTCCCTACACATGTTTGGTATCGCCGCGTCCGTAACGACCTGATCTATAAAACGGTCATGTTACTTTTCCCGAACGGTGAACGCCCTAAAAATAAAAAATAAAAAACTATGATGAAATTGAAATTTTGCCCACCTTACTTCCCCCAAAAAGGTAATAAAAGTGATCAAAAAAGTCGCATGTACGCCAAAATTGTAACAATCAAACCGTCATCTCATCCCGCAAAAAATGAGACCCTACTTAAGATAATCGCCCAAAAACTGAAAAAACTATGGCTTTTAGACTATGGAAACTATGGGCAGACTAGATGGGCCAAATGGTTCTTATCTGCCGACACATTCTATGTTTCGACACATTCTATGTTTCTATGAAACACTAAAACATCATTTTTTTTGTTTCAAAAATGAAATCATTGTGTAAAACTTAAATAAAAAAAAGTATACATATTAGGTATTGCCGCATCCGTATCGACCGGCTCTATAAAAATATCACATGACCTAACCCCTCAGGTGACCACCGTAAAAAAATAAAAATAAAAACGGTGTAGAAAAAGCAATTTTTTGTCAACTTACGTCACAAAAAGTGTAATAGCAAGCGATCAAAAAGTCATATGCACCCCAACATAGTGCCAATCAAACCGTCATCTCATCTCACAAAAAATGAGACCCTACTTAAGATAATCGCATCAAAACTGTAAAAACTATGGCTCTTAGACTATGGAGAAAGAGCCGGTCTTTTTGTGTAAAACTTACATAAATAAAAAAAATGTATACATATTAGGTATCGCCGTGTCCATGACAACCTGCTCTATAAAATTACCACATGATCTAACCTGTCAGATGAATGTTGTAAATAACAATAAAAAAACAATGCCAAAAAAGCTATTTCTTGTTACCTTGCCGCACAAAAAGTGGAATATAGAGCAACCAAAAATCATATGTACCCTAAACTAGTACCAACAAAACTGCCACCCTATCCCGTAGTTTCTAAAATTGGGTCACTTTTTTGGAGTTTCTACTCTAGGAGTGCATCAGGGGGGCTTCAAATGGGACATGGTGTCAAAAAACTAGTCCAGCAAAACCTGCCTTCCAAAAACCATATGGCGCACCTTTCACTCTACGCCCCGCTGTGTGGCCGTACAGTAGTTTACGACCACATATAGGGTGTTTCTGTAAACGGCAGAGTCAGGGCAATAAAGATACAGTCTTGTTTGGCTGTTAACCCTTGCTTTGTTAGTGGAAAAAATTGGTTAAAATGGAAAATTAGGCAAAAAAATGAAATTCTCAAATTTCATCCCCATTTGCCAATAACTCTTGTGCGACACCTAAAGGGTCAACAAAGTTTGTAAAATCAGTTTTGAATACCTTGAGGGGTGTACTTTCTTAGATGGGGTCACTTTTAGGGAGTTTCTACTCTAGGGGTGCATCAGGGGGCTTCAAATGGCACATGGTGTAAATAAACCAGTCCAGCAAAACCTGCCTTCCAAAAACCATACGGCGCACCTTTCACTCTACGCCCCGCTGTGCGGCCGTACAGTAGTTTACGGCCACATATGGGGTGTTTCTGTAAACGGAAGAGTCAGGGCAATAAAGATACAGTCTTGTTTGGATGTTAACCCTTGCTTTGTTAGTGGAAAAAATTGGTTAAAATGGAAAATTAGGCAAAAAAATGAAATTCTCAAATTTCATCCCCATTTGCCAATACCTCTTGTGCAACACCTAAAGGGTTAACAAAGTTTGTAAAATCAGTTTTGAATACCTTGAGGGGTGTAGTTTATAGAATAGGGTCATTTTTGGGTGGTTTCTATTATGTAAGCCTCGCAAAGTGACTTCAGACCTGTAGTGGTCCCTAAAAATTGGATTTCTGAAAAATTTCAAGATTTGCTTCTAAACTTCTAAGCCTTGTAACATCCCCAAAAAATAAAATATCATTCCCAAAATAATTCAAACATGAAGTACACATATGGGGAATGTAAAGTCATCACAATTTTTGGGGGTATTACTATGTATTACAGAAGTAGAGAAACTGAAACTTAGAAATTTGCAAATTTTTCCAAATTTGGGATAAATTTGGTATTTTTTTATGCAAAAAAAATTAATTTTGGGACTTTATTTTTCCAGTGTCATGAAGTACAATATGTGACGAAAAAACTATCTCAGAACGGCCTGGATAAGTCAAAGCGTTTTAATGTTATCAGCACTTAAAGTGACACTGGTCAGATTTGCAAAAAATGACCTGGTCCTTAAGGTGAAATAAGGCTGTGTCTTGAAGGGGTTAATAATATTAATTATTCTCATTATTATTCCTTTCAGCAGCAGGCCTTTTGACATGCCATCTTTAGATTGCTTGTCCTCACATTACAATAAATTACCATTGCCTTGCAAGAGACTTGTCCCTATTAAGCACTTCATATTTTGCACTGCCACCTGCAGGGCTCACTGAGAACTGCAGCTCTATTAGGCTGAAACAGCAAACGTCTTCCCTAATCTTCTCAACGGGAAGATGTTCCGATCCATGGAGCAAAGCACTCCTGGGGAAAGCGGCCTCAGATGTGATGGTCACGATTGACCATGCCATGGCATAAGAGGGTTTATATGTCTTTGATTCACATTTTTGCCAATTGCAGACATTAGTCTTGGGTGTCTGCTGTTTAAAAAAGCGTAAACCTGGTGGCTATAGTGTGGTTTCGCATTTAGGAAACCCAGACTTTTGCGGCAATTTAAATTTTTTTATATTTATTTATTTAGTCCCTGATTTTATTTATTTTGTTTAGTTGTTTTAAATTTAAAATTGTTTCAAGAATTCCTTAAAGGACACAAATATTTTACCTTTAAGGAATATTTTACCTTCTACAGTGGATGTAGACCCTGAAAAAGTTTAATCAATATTTACAGTCAAGTCTTCTGCAAAGGTTCCCTGTGGGAGTCTTGTGATATGCCTATGCTCCTCCATAGTTTTTAATGTTCTTCTTCCATCTGTCAGAAGAACATCTCATCATTTCTGCTATATGTTATACATTTTAAAGGCTGCTTAACGGTTATAAACTGTGTTTATTGAATAATAAAATATTTAATTAGTTTAATCTACATACAATCATATTCTAACAAATGAAAAGATCACCTTACTGTCCTATTAGAATAAAGCTAGATTAGTTTTTAGTTAAAGTGTATTTTTAAGTGTTTTTAACAGAGTAAAGGGTTAAAAGAATAGACTAGCTATCTGGCTTTCAAAATAGAAATAACATTAAAAGTCCACTTGCTATATTCCATCCCCAAAATCTATATACTTATCCCAAATAATATATTAGCATGCACAATGTTTGGCTTCAGGAGATATTTTTGCTTCACCAAACATGCTGAATAAATTGTGGACCGCTGGTTTACTGCACAGAATGGATAATAATACCCCCACTCCTAATCTCTGAACGGAATGCCACTAAAATAAAACAGGGAGTCTAATGTTGACCTAAAATGTTTCAGATTCACTTTATAATAAAAAAAAATTTCTAACATCAGCTAAGCTTGCTTTCTGAGAGTTATAAAGACGCGTCAGAACATACATTTAGCTGAATATTGGCAGACTTACTGTATTTGACCTATGTATGTTAGTGTTACATGTAGTGAATAATCTGCAGTAGATCTCCTGTTAGTCTGCACTAACGATGAGTGAACCAGTGGAGGGCTTGTCCTAATTGGCTCTCAGGTTGACAGGAAGCCCGGATGAGCCAATCAATGCTGCAGCAGGCAGGGAGGTGCCCTAGCAGAACGCCATTCTGTGCTTGGCTGTGAATGAGGGTGGTTGTGTGCGATGATGTCTGCAAAGAAAACGATCAGGAACAGTCAGAAATCAATCCAGCTTATTGCCAGGGAGAGTGAAGGAAAAGGCAAGGAGTCCAAAGAAGAGATGTGTGTGTGTTGTGTACAATAGAGATAAGTAGGGCAGCTGATAGTCAAGGAGAGAGGAGAAGGGATCTGTAGTTGACTGTGCCTGCTCTGAGAAGTGCAGGTGCACCTAAAAAAGAAGGTATGTATAAAGGCCTCATTGAGTAGGCCGAAACGTTGTTGGGGGATTAAAGTTTGGGGTCTTCACCCTTTCACGCTATTCTGGAGTGCTGCCTCATTTTTTGGGATATATATATATATATATATATATATCCTTAGTCATCTGTTTACGTATTTCCAGTTTCAACACGGACATAATATATATATATTTTTTTGGGGGTGTTCAATTTAATTAAGCAGCAAATACACATGATTACTGCAGTAATACCTATGGTGTGGCACAACTCTACCTGTGTGTGTTAAGTTGAAATTGAGCGTCAAGCCTCAATTGGTCGTTTACGTATTTCCAGTTTCAACATGGTCATAATGAAAACATTTTTTGGGGGGGTTCAAATTAATTAAGCTGCATATATGCATGATGACTTCAGAAATGCCCCTGGTGTAGCATCAATCTACCAGAGTGTATTAAGGTGAAATTTAGTGTCAAGCCTCAATCGTCCATTTACGTATATTCAGTTTCCACACAGTTGAAACTTTGAAATTTTTTGGGTGGGAGAGTAAACTTCTTTAACCCCATAGGGACCCATGACGTACTGGTACGTCATCTATAGTTCCGATCACCGCCGCCCAGCGGACGGTGATCGGAGCACGGTGCCTGCTCAAATCATTGAGCAGGAACCACGACTATCTGCGCGGGGGGTCCGTGACCCCCCGTGTCAGCGATCACCGCAAACCGCAGGTCTATTCAGACCTGCGGTTTGCATTTTTTTATTGTGCAGGAGGCGTGCCATTGGGTCCCCATGGGGCTGTGGGGGGATCCGATGGCATGGAAGGCAGCGCGATGCCTTCCTGAGGCATCTGCGCTGCCTTCTGGTTAAGAGCCTCTGAGATCCAGCCCCCTGGATCTCATAGGCCCCGGAAGCTGTATGAGTAATACACAAAGTATTGCTCATACAGCCAATGCATTCCAATACAGAAGTATTGGAATGCATTGTAAAGGATTAGACCCCCAAAAGTTCAAGTCCCAAAGTGGGACAAAAAATAAAGTGAATAAAAGTTGAAAAAATTAAGTTTTCCCCCAAAAATTAAAAGTTTCATGTAAAAATAAACAAAAATGTCATTTTCCACAAATAAAGTAAAAAAATATTGGTAAAAAATAGGGGGGAAGTATACATATTAGGTATTGCCGCGTCCGTATCGACCGTAAAAAATAAAAAATTAAAACTGTGCTAAATAAACCATTTGTTTGTCACCTTACATCACAAAAAGTACAACAGCAAGCGATCAAAAAGGCGTTTGCCCACCAAAATAGTACTAATCTAACTATCACCTCATCCCACAAAAAATGAGCCCCTACCTGAGACAATCGCCCCAAAAAAAAATATATATGGCTCAGAATATGAAGACACTAAAACATATTTTTTTTTGTTTTAAAAAAGCTGTTATTGTGTAAAAATTACATAAATAAAAAAAGTATACATATTTTGTATCGCCAGGTTCGTATCGACCGGCTCTATAAAAATATCACATGACCTAACCCCTCAGATGAACACCGTAAAAAATACATCACAAAACGTGTAATAGCAAGCGATCAAAAAGTCACACGCACCCCAAAATAGTGCCAATTAAACCGTCATCTCATCCAGCAAAAAATCAGACCCTACCTAAGATAATTCCAAATACTGAAAAAACTATGGCTCTCAGACTATGGAGACACTAAAACATGATTTTTTTTGTTTAAAAAATGATATTATTGTGTAAAACTTACATAAATAAATAAAAAGTATACATATTAGGTATCGCCGCATCCGTGACAACCTGGTCTAGAAAAATATATTACATGATCTAACCTGTCAGATGAATGTTGTAAATAACAAAAAATGGTGCCAAAACAGCTATTTCTTGTTATCTTGCCTCACAAAAAGTGTAATATAGAGCAACCGAAAATCATATGTACCCTAAACTAGTACCAACAATACTGCCACCCTATCCCGTAGTCTCTAAAATGGGGCCTTTTTTTGCAGTTTCTACTCTAGGGGTGCATCAGGGGGGCTTCAAATGGAACATGGTGTCAAAAAAATTAGTCCAGCAAAATCTGCCTTCCAAATACCGTATGGCATTCCTTTCCTTCTGCGCCCTGCCGTGTGCCCGTACAGCAGTTTACGACCACATATGGGATGTTTCTGTAAACTACAGAATCAGGGCCATAAATATTGAATTTTGTTTGACTGTTTACCCTTGCTTTGTAAAAGTAAAAAAAAATATTAAAATGGAAAATCTGCCAAAAAAGTGAAATTTTGAAATTATATCTCTATTTTCCATTAATTCTTGTGGCACACCTAAAGGGTTAACAAAGTTAGTAAAATCAGTTTTGAATACCATGAGGGGGGTAGTTTCTTAGATGGGGTCACTTTTATGGAGTTTCTACTCTAGGGGTGCATCAGGGGGCTTCAAATGGAACATGGTGTCAAAATAACCACTCCAGACAAATTTGCCTTTCAAAAACCGTATGGCATTCCTTTCCTCCTGCGCCCTGCTGTGTGCCCGTACAGTAGTTTACGACCACATATGGGGTGTTTCTGTAAACGACAGAATCAGGGCCATAAATATTGAATTTGGTTTGGCTGTTAACCCTTGCTTTGTAACTGGAAAAAAATTATTAAAATGGAAAATCTGCCAAAGAAGTAAAACTTTGAAATTGTATCTCTATTTTCCATTAATTCTTGTGGAACACCTAAAAGGTTAACAAAGTTTGTAAAATCAGCTTTGAATACCTTGACGGTGTAGTTTATAGAATGGGGTCATTTTTGAGTGGTTTCTATTTTGTAAGCCTCGCAAAGTGACTTCAGACCTGAACTGGTCCCTACAAATTGGGGTTTTAAAAATTTCTGAAGTTTTGCTTCTAAACTTTGTAACATCCTCAAAAAATAATATATCATTCCAAAAATGATTCAAACATGAAGTATACATATGGGGAATGTAAATTAATAATTATTTTTGCAGGTATTACTATGTATTATAGAAGTAGAGAAATTGAAACTTGGAAATTTGCAATTTTTTGCAAATGTTTTGTAAATTTTGGTATTTTTTTATTAATAAAAATGCATTTTTTTTTACTTCATGTTACCAGTGTCATGAAGTACAATATGTGACAAAAAAAAACAGTCTCAGAATGGCCTGGATAAGTCAAAGCATTTTAAAGTTATCAGCACTTAAAGTGACACTAGTCAGATTTGCAAAAAATTGCCTGGTCCTTAAAGTTAAATAGGGCTGAGTCCTAAAGGGGTTAAGCAGCATAGATGTATGTGCTGCATCCTTAGCATCATACTACTAATGCCTCTCAATTGTTAGCTTACGTGTATTCAGTTTCCACATGGCTGAAATTGTAAAAAAAAAAAAAAATTGGGGGGGGGGGGGGGTTACATTTCTTTAAGCAACATAAATGTACATGCTGCAGCCTGCATCATGCCACTAATGCCTCTCAGTCGTCATTTTACATGTATTCAGTTTCCACATGGTAGAAATGATAATATTTTTGCGGTTGGGGGTTACATTTCTTTACGCAGCATACATGTCTGATTACTGCATCAAGACCAACATTTTCCCACATCTTATGCTGATTCCGGATGAATAGACCTCGTTTAGCTGGTGGAGCCCTATCTTATCATCATTACTGTCTTCCCAGCATCACATTCTGTATGGCTATTGCTGAGATATGCATCATGCCACTAATGCCTCAATCATCCGTTAATGTTTATACAGTTGCCACTTGTCAACCATCACGTTCCCCCAAGCCACATTATTTTATTTTATTTTTATCTCATAACACCGAGTGTGTTTATACATCATCTGCCCCCGGTAAGGGACACATTTTGGAATCTTTGGAATATGATGTGATGAAAAGATGTGAGAAAAAAAAATCATGTTTCTGTGTCTCCATTTTCTGAAAGCCATATTTTTTTAAATTTTGGGGCATTTGTGTCATGAAGGGGCTCATTTTTTGTGGGATGAAGTGATGGTTTTATTGGTACTATTTTGGTTTATATTGGACTTTTTGATTGCTTGGCATTACACTTTTTTGATGTAAGGTGATAAAGAAAATTGCTTTTTTGGCATGGTTTTTATTTTAAAAAATTTTATGCCAATTACCTAGATTATGTGATATTTTTATAGAGAAGGTTGTTAGGGACATGGCAATGCCTAATATGTCAATTTTTTTATTTAGATTTTTTGTACCTAATAAGCATTTTTGAAAAAAAAAAATCATGTTTGTGTCTCTATTTTCTAAAATCCGTAAATTTTTATAATTTGAGCTATTGTCTCATGTAGAACCTCATCTTTTGCGGAATGAGATAACGGTTTGATTGGTACTAATTTGAGGTACATATGACTTTTTTTTTGGGAAGTGAGATGGGTAAAATTGCAATTTCATCACAGATTTTTATTTTATTATGGTGTTCACCGTGCGGTAAAAGTAATGTGATCTTTTTATAGATCAGGTCATTACGGACGCAGTGATACCAAATATGTCTAGTGTATTTTATTTTTTTCATTTGCAATCAATTATAAACATGCGGTTATAAGTACAAATTAGATTTTACTTTTTTTTTACTTTTTATAACCTTTTTTGGAGCCAGACCAACTTGGTTCTTGAAGATAAAATGGGTCTGATGGCTCTACAATACACTACAGTACACTGTATACAGGGCCGTCTTTAATATTGATTGGACCCCGGGCAAAAATGTACTTGGGCCCCCTGGATCCCGCCTTCCCACCTTAGCAGGCAATCACGCCCTCCACCACAACACACACACAAAAAATCCACACATCTAGTAGAGTCCAGTAAATGACTGTAAATACTTCTAGTTCTGAAGACTCCAGCGGCTCAGGATCAGTGCTCTGGGCAGCTGGGCTCAGGCTGGAAGTGGGCACCGCTCTGCAGGAAGGAGACCGGGGCTCGGCTCACCCTAGTTTTACAGTGCACCCCAGCACCCCACAGTATACAGTATAGCACCCTATAGTATACAGCACCACACAGTATTCAGTTTAGCACCCCACACTATACAGTACCCCACAGTATATAGTAGAGCAGTATAGCAGCCCACAGTATACAACACCTCATGGTATACAACACCTCACTGTATACAGCACCCCAAACTATACACGATACAGCCCCCCACACTATACAGTACAGCACTCCCCCCCCCCACTATACAGGCCCCCCACACAGTATACAGGCCCCCCACACAGTAAACAGGCCACCACACAATATACAGCCCATTACACAATATACAGCCCATTACACAATATACAGCCCACCACACAGTATACAGCCCCACCACACAGTATACAGCACCCCACTATACAGTAGTTTACAGTATATTAACATAACAGCCCCTGTCACCTTTTTCTGATGTAATCTTTACACAAAAAAGCTCCACAGTTAACTTCTGTAGGACCTGTGATGACCTCATAGCCATGTGACCAGTAATTGCTAGGTTACTGATCACATGGTAATGATGTCATTAAGGTCCTAAAGCAAAACTCATTAAGGTCCTAGAATTAAGATCATTAGCACAGCCACGATCATGATGCCTGTGTAGCCGACAGCCTGACACCCAGGGCAGTAGCTAGCAGGGCTCAAGAGGCAGCTGCCTTGGGCCCCCCAGGAGCAACTGGGCCCAGGGCAGCTGCCCCTTTTGCCCCTTGGTAAAGACGGCCCTGACTGTATAGTCTACTGCAGTGTATTTTGATTTACATTTAGCCTTATCAGGCTCATATAGACCATGGCAAGCTTGGATGCCTCTGAAGGAGTCTGGTTGCCATGGTAACCATTGGGACGCTGCCATAGCAGTGCAGTGGCCAATGGGGGAGGGAGCCACTCTATCTGTTAACCATTCAACCATTGGGCCGCTGCCACGACAGAGCAGCAGCCCGATGGGAGAGGGAGGAAGCTCCCTCCCTTCCATACAGAGGTCCCTACAGACCACGGCATGGAAGGGGTTGAATGGCTGACATCAGTTCCAGCACTGATGTCGGCCATTAAAGCAGAGTGTCAGCTGTACTTTACAGCTGACACAATTAACAGCTTGGCCATCCTGAATGTAGATAGTTATGGCATGGGAGGGGAGGGTGGCAGCAGGGAGCACGCTACATGTCACCACTGGTTATCCTGAAGAAGGGGGGCTCATTGAGCACTGCAGAGGGGTGGAGGGGGGTCATTTATATATTTTACAAGGTTATGATGCCCCACAGTCATGAACTATGGGAATCAGAACCTTCCAGCAGCGATATTATCCTCTCATTGGCTAGTCTGTTAAGGGACCGCCCTCATTGTTCCCGGGCCAGTTAGCTGAGATGCCTGGCTGTGTGTAACAGCCGGGATCTCAGCGTGGTCACCATGTCTGCAGTACAAACCTGTACTTCATGGAGGCTTAAGGGGTTAAATGTATTTATGTAACAGAACTTTGTGGAAATATCTTAGTAAAGAAGCAGCATTCCATATTAGCATGGTGTAGGCGAGTGAACGTGGATACCTTTCTTGAGTGTAATAACATTACAATTTATAGTTACTAGTGTAATACTGCCAGTTGTAAACATGGATAAAGTACAGGACTTCACCTACTGCATAACAGTCACCTTTCCCAAGCCCTAAAAATGGCTTTTGGTACACAGATAACCTGAGGACTTACAGTAGGGCTGATTTGAACTACCACCAGACAGTTGCAAAAACAACATTCTGTATATACAAAGCAAACACCAATACTGGCAGAAAACAATACACTGAATGATGAGTGTCACAGATGGAAGAGATGATCCAGGAAGATAATAGATATATGACATATAGGTAGATGACAGCGAACAGAAATGGAGCTATACTGAACTAAGCTTGATCTGAATTCAACCCAACAAGTAACCAAGATCATACAACAAACACAGCAACAAAAAATATCAAACACAATAACAAAAACAGAGGGACTACAGATCACAGAAAACACAGGAAAGAATGTAAATTCTGTGGAACTACAAATTACAGAACACCTAGAAGACACACTAAACTATGGCAAGATCTCAGTAAGAGTAACTGGGAGGAAATGCATATGGCAAACACTATACTCAGCCACCAGATTGGAGTCAGGTCTGGATATACTATATAAATGCTCAGCAATCGGCAACTCCACCCAAATTCACCAAACCAAGTTAGGTGACAAGAAAATCCATATTCAGATGCAAAGCAGTTCCATAGTACCTGCCAAAACAAAGTTAATGAATGGATGAACATGAATCAACAGGCATATTCCTGTTGCTTGTAACAACTGGATTATTGAGGGATTTGTTCCCCTGAAATTAGGATTTCCGGGGGGTTGCATTCATTTGGTTCAACATTGGAGGATATTTTGGCCAAGTTGGATGGACTTCTGTATTTTCAGCCTTGCAAGTTATGTTACTGTGTTGCTAATGAACTGTGACGTGTAGAAGGTTCTTTTGCAAGGAAGAAGGGGGCAATATGGACACTGCAGGATGTCTATTGTCCTAGTGCTAAAACAGTAACAACCTACCCAAATTAATATTATTACATAATGAATAGAATACTACATGCATACATTAGTACATATTAATTCATACCTCGTATATTCATTACTGAATTAAAACTAATGAAAATATGCAGAATTACACTTTTTCAAACAGTAGCAAACATTGGATTATGTTTCTTAACTAGCTACTATTAAAATAAATGGTATCTTTTGATTACCATCTAAAGAAATGAAACCTTCTTGTTTTATAAGTGTTTTAATTACATCTACATTTGCGTGACATATTTTATGCATTGCATTTGGTTAATGCCTCTGTGTCATTTATGACTGTTCTGCAACAATAATTGTTTGTATTTCTCTTGAACAATAGCCACTTTGCAAAATAACACAAGAATCAGCCATGAAACAATGACTAATTTTGAATGCACTCAGAAGTACAGTTTGATATAATGTTCATCTCTGAAAATGCAATAATCATCTCAGCATGGGTAACTGCACTTCTTATAACAGCATCACTTAGCTTTCCAAATATTTCTGTAATAGGACTGTAACATTAAAAAGACAGGTGGCATTTATAAAAATGGATACAGCTCCTGGTGTCTAGTGTGCTGCACTTTTTGAAGTAATTTTGTGCACATTCTTTAAGTGATGCCAAAGGTTGTTTGAAGGTAGCAAGAAACTGGAAATAGAATATATATATATATATATATATATATATATATATATATATATATATCTATATATCTATATATCTACCTTATTTCATTCTACAGTTTACAATATAACAAAAGTTTTAATTGCGTGGAAAACAGAACAGATTGAAATAAAATAACAAGCTTTTAATAGCTTCTCTCAGGATTAGTAGGATATGCTATAACTTAGTTAGCAGTGGGAAGCTGACTTCTGAGGCTCCCACTGCTCTCTAGAATGAGATACTTCTACTGCTCTCTAGAATGAGAGACTTCTACTGCTCTCTAAAATGAGAGGCAAAAATATGTTCATAATCCACATGTGTGATCTCAAGCAGGGAATCCCTCTCTGAAATCGGAGCAGTCCATTGCGGCAGATGAGGCAAATGGACTAAAAGCCCTTACCGTTGCTACTAGAAGGGATTCAGAATTTATTGTATAATGTTTCATGAGCCAGATTTCCAGTTCACAATAAAGATGTTATGTGAATGAGCTACTCAGAGCAGGGGGTCACATTGGGCAATGCCAACCTGGAATAAAGTTTAAAATTCTACAATATAGTGGCCAAAAATGGGTGAAAAGGGGCCAACAAGTGGGAGAAAAGGGGAAAAAAAGCTGTTTTTTAATTTTTTTTCCTTTTTAATACTGCGAAGTACAAGATTTTTATTTTTTTATTATATCCCCATTCCATAACTGTCATTTTGATATAGGTTTATGTATGGTTGCTAGACGAAGGGCTCTTAGCTGTTGTGTGGGGTGTGGTGGTATTTGTTAATTATTTATAGAATTTTTACTTTATCTTTATTTATTTTTTTATTTAAAATCCCCCCTCCCCCTATAAAGTAATGTAATACTTTAGGAGGGCATTTAGCATTAAATTGTCTTTATTTATTTATTATTGCTGATTTCTTCTGTAACTTGGGCTACATTAGCTCCATTTACAGGGGGAATACAGCTATATGATTATAGTGCAGCTGCTAACTCTGCAAAGACATTCAGGAGTTAAAGGGGTTGTCTCACTTCAGCACATGCCATTTACAGTATCATGTAGAGAAAGTTAATAAA
The DNA here is from genome assembly GCF_014858855.1 of Bufo gargarizans. Lineage (NCBI taxonomy): Eukaryota > Metazoa > Chordata > Amphibia > Anura > Bufonidae > Bufo > Bufo gargarizans. Next base: position 190,840,344 of record NC_058080.1, read on the forward strand.
AGCCACTTATTAATGTATTGTTATTGTCCGTATTGTTTCCTTTGCTGGCTAAACTAATTTTACCATTACGAAACTCACTTCTTATTTCCACGGTTATGACCACCTTCAATCCAGAATCGGTGGCTGTGTTTGCACACTATAGGAAAAAGCGCCGGCCTATGTGCTTTCCTATAGTCCTGGCCACCAGAGAAGCCTGAGCCTGTGCTTCAGTGTGCAAGCACGGCCACTGCTGCTAGATTGCAAGGAGATTGCAACCATACACAATAAGTGTATAATGTGATGGAAAAATGAGTCTAGCCAATAAAGGAAGCAATATGGATAATAACAATACATTAGTAAATGCCTTGCATTAACCTTCTCTACAAGATCAATGCCTCTTGTTGAATTGAAGCAATCCCTTCAAGTGTTGACCGTCTAAACGTATGCGCTGTATAGCCAACATGAGGCCCTGAAGTGTTTAAGCCACTTCTTCTACTGGTAAGCAGCAGGCCATGAAATTTAGCATTTAACTCCAGCTCTATGTCTGAAAATCAGATCACCAATTGCTATAAATATACAATGAAAATAAACACAGAATTTTCATGTTTAGGAACACAGGCATGTCTGTTAGATGCTTTTCTTACCTTACAAAGGCACAGGTGTGATGCACAACAAAAAAAAATACTAAGATACATTTTTATGAAACATCACATGCAGGCAAAATATTATTTGTGGGTTAAAACTTCACAAAGTATATTTTAAAGCTTTTGAGCCCTTTGAAAAGATGATCTAAAATAGTAAATGTATGTTCAGCCCCTGGCGGTTATCCTATAAAATGTTATTAGCGTTAGGATCACATTATAAGTGTAGTAAAAATGTGCTATGAAGAAACTTTGTATGCAAGAGCAAAATAGATTCAGTTTTTTGGATTGTGGCATTTCATTAGTTTTAGATTTAGCACACTGCAATTCTATTATCTATAAAAGATTACCCCTATTGCAGACTTGGGCTAAGTAATAAAATAAATATTCTCAATTTTTCTCCTCTCGACCTATTTTATTCCAGTTTTATTTAATATCTAAAATAACAAAGAATGTAAAGGATATTATATTTCACTCTTGCATGGAAAAAGGTTATGTGGGTTTGACTGTTGAAAAATGAGATAGATAAATTTGCATTAAAATGTAATTGTGGGAGAGATGTTTTAAGAATAATAAGAAAGGACCTGGAAAAAAATTTCTAAAACTGCAGCAGAGTTTCATAAGATAATCTAATTTTTTTATTCAATTGCAAAATGCTTCAAAAGGTTGTCATAAAGTTGCAACGTTACTTGTCAGTTGGTAAAGCCTTGACATTCGATAAAGCTAAGGAAAAAAAAAATCAATCAAGCTTTTTTTATTCTTTACAACGAAAATATATGTAGTACAGGGAAATGAATATCAGAAAATGAAAAATGCAAACAGTCTTGAATATATTTCCACTGTGAAAACTATATATGCTAAATTTATAGCAGAGTGTCTTCACATTTTACACAGTCAGTCTTAAAGATACGGCAAGAAAATATATTAAAACAAATATTTGTATATTACTTTATGGAAGGCTACTACAATAACATGATCGACAATACCATTGCTACCACACAATGGGGCAGATTTATCAACGTACTAACATGAGAAAATTATCCAAGTTGTATTAAAAAAAGGTTCAGCATGTGACTAATGCTTTTCCCCACTGATCTAGTGTATTAATGTGCTGTATCTTTTTATAGACATGTGCCATGTTGGGGAATACGGCACACAATATACTGCAATTAGCTACTGGAATACCAGCATGGGCGTAACTACAGCCGTATCAGCATTGAGGTGGCCCAATCAGGTGCAAGAACATTGTACCCTTTTGCGAGGAATAACATGATGGCTTTTTCTGCTACAATGATGGTTTTCTGATATATGATGCAATTATACATACCTTGAATTATTGCTACTTATGATGCTGTTTTAATTCTCTTACACTTGGTGGTGGGTGAGCCATCTTATTTTCCTATCGCCGTCTATGATTTATAGTTATGCTCCTGGGTTAATGAGCCATGAATTGTCCCTGATGCATGAACAGTACCATATAATATGGGATGTATACTACACCAAAGGTCAAAAATTAAGACAATAATCACTAGCTACATATGCAACTACTAATATATAGCCTGAAAGGCAGTTACTGTATGTAATGAATTTAACTGCATCAACAAGCTCTTCCACTGAACTGTATGCTATGGAGACAGCGAAATACATCACTTTATTTCCATCTGTTCAAGAGGATGGTCAGATAGGGCAACTAATGAGCAGGTTATATGAGTGGGAGATCTGTCTAGGTTGATGCATAGGTGTATGTATAAGTACATATAAGGACAAACAAAGATAAGCAAGGAACTGCCGATGATTTTTTTAACAATCCAATACCAAACTGCTGCTGTCTGCAAGGGCAACTACTGTTTTTGAGTTTTACCAATATTGGGCTACTTATCAGAGTTTGCCATCAGTGCAAATATCACCAGGGCTTATTATTTTCACTTTGAGTAGCATGCATCAGGAACAATTTATGGGTAATTAGAATTAGATTAGAAGACTGAATCGCTTGTCAGTGCAGTTACTTACCTTAGCATGGGTTTGCCAAGGGGGCCACTAGAGTAAGATTCTTTTTTTGAAAGTAATCAATTATATTATTGACCTTTGTGTACAGTTATATCGACCATGTATTTTTTTCAGTGATGTCTATGTATAATCAGTCTCTGGCAAGAGCTTCATTGGTGGTTACCCAACATCTTTTACTGAGGACATAATATGAATGACAAGCTAAAGGCTATTTCATCATGTTACAAAATCCATTATATTAGTGAAAATAAGTTTCATATGTACTGTAATTAGGATGACAGGCACTCTACTACGTGGAATTATATGCAAAATCATATACAGTACAGACCAAAAGTTTGGACACACCTTTTCATTCAAAGAGTTTTCTTTATTTTCATGACTATGAAAATTGTAGATTCACACTGAAGGCATCAAAACTATGAATTAACACATGTGGAATTATATACTTATCAAAAAAGTGTGAAACAACTGAAAATATGTCATATTCTAGGTTCTTCAAAGTAGTCACCTTTTGCTTTGATTACTGCTTTGCACACTCTTGGCATTCTCTTGATGTGCTTCAAGAGGTAGTCACCTGAAATGGTCTTCCAACAGTCTTGAAGGAGTTCCCAGAGATGCTTAGCACTTGTTGGCCCTTTTGCCTTCACTCTGCGGTCCAGCTCACCCCAAACCATCTCGATTGGGTTCAGGTCCGGTGACTGTGGAGGCCAGGTCACCTGGCGCAGCACCCCATCACTCTCCTTCATGGTCAAAAAGCCTTTACACAGCCTGGAGGTGTGTTTGGGGTCATTGTCCTGTTGAAAAATAAATGATGGTCCAACTAAACGCAAACCGGGTGGAATAGCATGCCGCTGCAAGAAGCTGTGGTAGCCATGCTGGTTCAGTATGCCTTTAAATTTTGAATAAATCCCCAACAGTGTCACCAGCAAAGCACCCCCACACCATCACACCTCCTCCTCCATGCTTCACGGTGGGAACCAGTCATGTAGAGTCCATCCGTTCACCTTTTCTGCGTCACACAAAGACACGGTGGTTGGAACCAAAGATCTCAAATTTGGACTCATCAGACCATAGCACAGATTTCCACTGGTCTAATGTCCATTCCTTGTGTTCTTTAGCCCAAACAAGTCTCTTATGCTTGTAGCCTGTCCTTAGCAGTAGTTTCCTAGCAGATATTCTACCATGAATGCCTGATTCACACAGTCTCCTCTTAACAGTTGTTCTAGAGATGTGTCTGTTGCTAGAACTCTGTGTGGCATTGACCTGGTCTCTAATCTGAGCTTCTGTTAACCTGCGATTTCTGAGGCTAGTGACTCGGATGAACTTATCCTCCGCAGCAGAGGTGACTCTTGGTCTTCTTTTCCTGGGATGGTCCGCATGTGAGCCAGTTTCTTTGTAGCGCTTGATGGTTTTTGTGACTGCACTTGGGGACACTTTCAAAGTTTTCCCAATTTTTCGGACTCACTGACCTTCATTTCTTAAAGTAATGACGGCCACTCGTTTTTCTTTACTTAGCTTCTTTTTTTTTCCCATAATACAAATTCTAACAGTCTATTTAGTAGGACTATCAGCTGTGTAGCCAACTGACTTCTCCACAACGCAGCTGATGGTCCCAACCCCATTTATAAGGCAAGAAATCCCACTTATTAAACCTGACAGGGCACACCTGTGAAGTGAAAACCATTTCAGGTGACTACCTCTTGAAGCTCATCAAGAGAATGCCAAGAGTGTGCAAAGCAGTAATCAAAGCAAAAGGTGGCTACTTTGAAGAACCTAGAATATGACATATTTTCAGTTGTTTTATACTTTTTTGATTCCACATGCGTTAATTCATAGTTTTGATGCCTTCAGTGTGAATCTACAATTTTCATAGTCATGAAAATAAAGAAAACTCTTTGAATGAGAAGATGTGTCCAAACTTTTGGTCTGTACTGTATATGATATCAATTATGTAATGGTACCAGTTAAAATACATTAAAAAGCAATAGAAATATGTAAATATACAAAAAATGCAAATTACAGAACACCTAAGTCTAGAAATCAAGGCGGGTGAGCCACTATATCACTAATATCTATACCGAACATAAGATTCAGGTTGTTATTAGGACTGTTAAATATCCATTATTATAGTATCAATAAACCCATATGGTGGAAAACTAGCTAAAGTAAAGCAATTACAGTAGCTCTCAATGGCATTTTTGTTTTCATTTTGACAATTGTTTACGTTTAACTCCCTAAAGCATCCACTTGTGCCCCCTCCCACACCCCTCTTCTCAGCAAAGGATTTTGCCTCATATTTCAAACAAAATATTGACACCATCCAATAAAGCTTCAGCCAACTATCCCCACACGACTAAACAGTATTTTTCCTACATAACTTATTTTATTACTATCACTGAGCAAAAGCCTTCCACTTGATCTCGAAATCACACCTCACCATATGTGCCCTTTACCCAATTCCATCCCTCTTTATCCCTAACCTTAGCACTATACTTATCCTAGTCCTAACCCATCTTTATTCAACCTATCATTAACCACCGATGTCTTCCGTTCTTCTTGCCACCATGACACCCATACTCAAAGGCCTTCCATTTACGTTTCCTCTTTATTCAGTTACAGTATATCCCCATCTCGCTACTCCCATTCACATAAAAAAACTCCCAGAACAATTTGTCCATCACAAACTGCCCTCTCATCTCGCTCACTTTTTGATCAGCTATAGTCTGGCTTCTACCCCGTCTTTCCACTAAAACTTCTCTAACCAATGTCAATAGTGATCTGCTAGCTGTCAAAGCTAAATGTTATTACTGTGTGCTCCTCCTTCTTGACCTTTCCTCTGCGTTTGACACAGTCGACCACTCTCTCCTGTTGCAAAATCTCTCATCCTTCAGCATTAGAGAACTGGCCCTGTCTTGGATCTCCTCATACCTTGCCAACTAAACATTCAGTGTCTCCCATCCACATACCACCTCAAAGCTCTGTCCTGCAACCCCTACTTTTTTTCCATTTATTTACACTTTCAGCCTAGGACAACCCATGGCTTTCAATATCACTGTTGTGCTTTTACCTCTCTGGCCCAGATGTCACTTCCATGTTATCCACAATCTTAGCATATCTATCAGCTACATTTTCATTCTTTTCCTCCTGCATTTTAAAACTTAACATAAAAAAAACTGAATAAACTATCTTTCTCTTATGCCATTCATGCCTTGGGATAACACTTGATTCTGTCCAACTCTTCAAGCTACACATGAAACCCTTACCGTCTCATGCCATCTTCAACTCAAGAATATCTCGTATTTGCTCCTTCCTCAACCAGAACGTCTTTAACCCAGTTAATCCACCTCTTTTTTCATTTATCCTCTTTCCTCTCCCCTTTGCAAATCCCTTCACCATCTATTCCCTAGCAAATTCAGTTCAAGATAGTAACATTTCTGACCTATTGTCCTGATACATCCCCAAACTTAATCTCCGATTGTCACAAGACCTGCTTCTTAGCACTCCTCTCTCTTGTTCCTCGCACAATCATCTACACTTATATAAGTGTAAAGTCCATCTAAGTTATGTAGAGGCCATTGCCTCTTCATAACTTAGGCGGATGAACCACCAGCGCAGGAGGGACGACGGCCAGTGTCTAAATTGACGGTCTTCATACAGGTCCCTTAACCTGTATACCCAGGGAGGAACAGGGCCATAATAATACAAATAAAGTTCTAACCCACAGTATGAAATATTAATAAGCACACTAATAAAATGCACTACTCAGTTACTTAACCCCTTTAAGGACAAGCGATTTTCAATTTTTTCACTTTTGTTTTTTACTCCCAGCCTTCCATTCACTTTGCCGTATGAGAGCTTTTTTTTTTTTTTTTTACGGCACCATTTACGGTTGCATACAATGTAGTATGAAGTAGGATTTTTTTTTCCAAACGGGGTGGAATTATAAAAAAAAAACCACAATTCTGCCACAGTTGTAAGTGTTGTGTTTTTTTTGCATTTAATACTGACCAAAAAAAACTTTGGAAAAAACAATTTTTTTATTTGCATCAGCATATTCTGACCCCCATAAATTTTTTTATTTTTACTATTACTATTTTTCCTATTCACTAATAATATCTATCACATTTATCATTTTTACTTTTATATATATATATATATATATATTAGAGGTCGGATGAATCCAATTTTTTTCGAATCCGAATAGGTTCTCGAATCTATTGAATCTTTCGAATCTCGAATCCTACGAATCCTGTACATAAGAATTGTGTGAACAGTGCAAGAAACAAAGTGATCCAAACACTAATCGGGGGGATCTGTGGATGACACTGCTATGGGGGTATCTGTGGATGGCACTGTTATTGGGGGATCTGTAGATGGCACTGTTATGGGGATCTCTGGATGGTACTGTGTTGGGGGGATCTTTGGAGGACACATATGCATCTTATGCTATGTGCCATCCACAGATCCCCCCATAACAGTGTCCCTGCAGTGTGAATGACCCCCAATACAGGAGCTGGGGACCGGCATCTGGATTAGTAATGACAGCGAGGATCGGTGCAGTCCCTTTATTCTAATGCACCGGCCCCGCTCACTGTTGTATAATCTTATTCTTATCTAACCTGTAGGCATTGTTAAAATATAATAATCATTTGTAATCCAGCTATATTACTTACAGCTAAGTTCCGTAGCATGGAGGAGGCAGGACGGGAGGACAGGCGGGCGACGCGTCACTCACTACGTCATGCACCTGCGCCGCCCACTTTATGAATAAAGCAGGTGGCGTGGGCACGTGACGTTGTGAGTGACGCACCGCCAGACCATTTTCCCGGCCTGCCTCCTCCCTGCTACGGAACTTAGCTGTAAGTAATACAGCTGGATTTCAAATGATTATTATATTTTAAAGGGAACCTGTCACCCAAAAATCGCCTATTAAGCTGTTTACAGTACCTTATAGTGCTGTATAGTCGTTTCCTGATGCACTTTTTGTTAGTTTTGCAGCATGTATGCTCAGTCAGAAATCGATGTTATATTCAGCTGCTGCCCCGTGCTTCAAGTCAGGCTTGAAGTCACGGGGGCAGCGGCCTCGGCGTCTTACATGGCCCTCTCCCCGCCCCCTGCCTCTGTGACTGACAGCCGAAATCCGATTCCGGGACCGCGCTCAACGGCCGCATGCGCAGTAAAGGGCGGCAGGAGCGCGGTCCCGACTGCCGCGCGTACTACGCGCGGTCTTACTTTCGCCGCACTGCGCATGCGCCCGACATCCTTTATCAAACGCGCCCGCGCCCAGATGCCGGGCGCGGGCGCGTTTGATACAGGATGTCGGGCGCATGCGCAGTGCGGCGAAAGTAAGACGGCGCGTAGTACGCGCGGCAGCCGGGACCGCGCTCCTGCCGCCCTTTACTGCGCATGCGGCCGTTGAGCGCGGTCCCGGAATCGGATTTCGGCTGTCAGTCACAGAGGCAGGGGGCGGGGAGAGGGCCATGTAAGACGCCGAGGCCGCTGCCCCCGTGACTTCAAGCCTGACTTGAAGCACGGGGCAGCAGCTGAATATAACATCGATTTCTGACTGAGCATACATGCTGCAAAACTAACAAAAAGTGCATCAGGAAACGACTATACAGCACTATAAGGTACTGTAAACAGCTTAATAGGCGATTTTTGGGTGACAGGTTCCCTTTAACAATGCCTACAGGTTAGATAAGAATAAGATTATACAACAGTGAGCGGGGCCGGTGCATTAGAATACAGAGACTGAACCGGTCCCCGCTGTCGGGATTCGTCGGATTTGAATTCTACAAAATAGGTCGGGATTCGAGTTAGATTCGAGGGATTCCTGGATTTGTCCCACCTCTAATATATATATATATATATATATATATATATATATATACATATATATATATATATATATATAAATATATATATATATTTCTATATATTTTTCTATATGTATATGATCTTATCTATAAACTACTTCTCTGGTATAATATACATATATATATATATATATATATATATATATATATACAGGTCCTTCTAAAAAAAAAATAACATATTGTGATAAAGTTCATTATTTTCTGTAATGTACTGATAAACATTAGACTTTCATATATTTTAGATTCATTACACACCAACTGAAGTAGTTCAAGCCTTTTATTGTTTTAATATTGATGATTTTGGCATACAGCTCATGAAAACCCAAATTTCCTATCTAAAAAAATTTGCATATTTCATCCGACCAATAAAAGAAAAGTGTTTTTAATACAAAACAAGTCAACCTTCAAATAATTATGTTCAGTTATGCACTCAATACTTGGTCGGGAATCCTTTTGCAGAAATGACATGCTTCAATGCGGCATGGCATGGAGGCAATCAGCCTGTGGCACTGCTGAGGTGTTATGGAGGCCCAGGATGCTTCGATAGCGGCCTTAAGCTCATCCAGAGTGTTGGGTCTTGCGTCTCGCAACTTTCTCTTCCCAATATCCCACAGATTCTCTATGGGGTTCAGGTCAGGAGAGTTGACAGGCCAATTGAGCATAGTAATACCATAGTCAGTAAACCATTTACCAGTGGTTTTGGCACTGTGAGCAGGTGCCAGGTCGTGCTGAAAAATGTCATCTCCATAAAGCTTTTCAGCAGATGGAAGCATGAAGTGCTCCAAAATCTCCTGATAGCTAGCTGCATTGACCCTGCCCTTGATAAAACACAGTGGACCAACACCAGCAGCTGACATGGCACCCCAGACCATCACTGACTGTGGGTACTTGACACTGGACGTCAGGCATTTTGGCATTTCCTCCAGACTCTGGCACCTTGATTTCCGAATGACATGCAAAATTTGCTTTCATTCGAAAAAAGTACTTTGGACCACTGAGCAACAGTCCAGTGCTGCTTCTCTGTAGCCCAGGTCAGGCGCTTCTGCCGCTGTTTCTGGTTCAAAAGTGGCTTGACCTGGGGAATGCGGCACCTGTAGCCCATTTCCTGCACACGCCTGTACACGGTGGCTCTGGATTTTTCTACTCCAGACTCAGTCCACTGCTTCCGCAGGTCCCCCAAGGTCTGGAATCGGTCCTTCTCCACAATCTTCCTCAGGGTCCGGTCACCTCTTCTCGTTGTGCAGCGTTTTCTGCCACACTTTTTCCTTCCCACAGACTTCCCACTGAGGTGCCTTGATACAGCACTCTGGGAACAGCCTATTCGTTCAGAAATTTCTTTCTGTGTCTTACCCTCTTGCTTGAGGGTGTCAATGATGGCCTTCTGGACAGCAGTCAGGTCGGCAGTCTTACCCATGATTGCGGTTTTGAGTAATGAACCAGGCTGGGAGTTTTCAAAAGCCTCAGGAATCTTTTGCAGGTGTTTAGAGTTAATTAGTTGATTCAGATGATTAGGTTAATAGCTCGTTTAGAGAACCTTTTCATGATATGCAAATTTTTTTAGATAGGAATTTTGGGTTTTCATGAGCTGTATGCCAAAATCATCAATATTAAAACAATAAAAGGCTTGAACTACTTCAGTTGGTGTGTAATGAATCTAAAATATATGAAAGTCTATTGTTTATCAGTACATTACAGAAAATAATTAACTTTATCACAATATGCAATTTTTTTTAGAAGGACCTGTGTGTATACATATATATATATATATATATATATATATATATATATAAAGAAAACTATAGGCGGCACCACCCTCCAAATGTGGCGTAAAAAATGGGTGCAAAATCCAAGTACGGCAGCAGGTGCTTACCCAGTAGTAGAGATGAAAAAATTGGACTGCACTCCAAGCAAATCTTCAGAATAATCTGTTTTTTATTCACCCATAAATGGCAAAGCGACGTTTCGGCTCCAACTGAGCCTTTCTCAAGCATTGGTGAACAGTAAATGGCAAGTATATAAAGGTGTATCCACACATACAATCAATGACATCACATAATTGATACTTTACAAATAGTACCCGTATACAATATACAAATGTGCAAAAATCGCAAATCAATCATATTACATAAAGTGACCTGTGCTTAATATACTGATAAAAATGCCAAAAAACATCATATTACATATGAAAATACCGATAGGTACATAATTGATTGCACCTGTAGCTTATCACCATATTGTTTGTGTATCAACTAGAGTGGTAGCCATGTGCAAAGATAAAGGAGACTAATGAATTTTACCCTGATAGACGGATGCAGCCGACGTATACCATAGCGCCGATCGGCGCGTCCTGAGGAGTCCAGTGCGCATGTCCCAGCATCCCATCATCATCAACAGGGGACACGTCCAGGCACCATCGTGCCGCCTACTGATGACATCAGCAGCACTCTGGTGACGCCTGTCGATGACTGTGGAAGGCCGCGCCTGCGCAATGTCATCATCGCACTCCAGCCGCCATATTGCTCAAGGGAATCCTCTATGGGAAATAATCTTATTCGTCATCTAGGTAGCCAGACATCGTTCTATAATTTCAGTTGCTGTGGTCGCTTACCACTGTATTGCAGGTGGGCTGCGCCACCATCTTTGTCAAAATGATAGACGCAGCTCCAGTGTCCCCACAAAAACCCGCGGCACGTCAGTGTCGTCGGCCCTGTGGGTCCTTACCCCGTTTCATTATGCAACTACGAGGGTGCTCCTCATTATAATAGAACGATGCCCACATAAAGACAATAACCGGCCACACAGAAAAAAATAGTTTGGTCACTCTCCCTTATATTATCGCTAGATGGGACATACGTCTGGACTCCACAGATAAAACCATATATATAGCAGAACCGAATAATTTTTCTGGGGTTTGTCATCCACTCTCAGGTTCATCAATCTTCTAGAATACCTTCGGTGTAGTTGTGTCTAAGAAAACAATACGCTTAAGGTGTGGTTCCAAGGAAAGGGTGGTGAACAAACAGCAAGATCTAGTGAGTTTTCATGTAAAATGTTTAATTTGTCAAAAAAGAGTTATTTCAATCCAACAGTAAATGAACCAGCCATTGATGCATATATCTCGGCTATTAAAAATGAGATTGGCGTCCTGAGGGCTCTTCCACGTACTGAGAGCTTCAGGTTTCCCAATCTCACCACGGCTGAGGTACAGGCATTGATGGAGTTGAAGAAGGATACTGAGCTCACGATAAAACCAGCCGATAAAGGCGGTGCTGTTGTAGTGCTTGACACCTCCAAATATACCAAAGAGATCTTAAGGCAACTCAGTGATGAGAATGTATACAGTGTGATAACATATGATCCTAAGTTCTGTATTATGCGTTTAATAGAGGAATGTTTGACAGATGCAACACAAGCAGGCATTATAGATGAGGGTCTTAGGGAATATCTCACAGTTTCCCACCCCATCACTCCAGTGATCTATGTCCTGCCAAAAGTGCACAAAACAATGGTGGACCCACCCGGGCGCCCCATTGTTTCTGGCACTGATTCAGTGTTCTGTCATGTATCTATCTTCCTAGATAAAGTGCTACGTAATTTTTCTACAGGGGGTCAGTCCTATATTAGGGACACATCTGATTTTTTGATGAAGCTTAATACTGTGAATTAGGATATGGTAGATAAGATCACTTTGGCGTCATTTGATGTCGTATCCTTATATACTTCGATAAACCACCATAAGGGTATTGCAGCGGTACAAAACATGTTGGACGAGTCATCAATGACGCCTGAGGCGAGCTCTTTTATCATTTCGCTTTTGAGGATAGTACTTGAATACAATTACTTTCTTTTTCAGGATACTTTTTATGTCCAGAAACGCGGCGTGGCGGTGGGGTCTAATGTGGCCCCAACGTTTGCCAACATTTACATGTGCCGCTTTGAGGAAGATGTCGTCTATGGGTCTCACCATGCCCAGTATCGCTGGTGGCGATACATAGACGACATCTTCCTCATCTGGACTGGGACTGATGAACAATTGTTGGATTTTCATCACTACCTAAATGGGATAGATAGTGAATTACAATTCACTGTGACGTACTCTGATACCTCAGTTCAGTTCCTTGACACTAATGTGGTGGTTTCCAACGGTAAGCTAACCACATTACTATATACGAAGCCTACTGATAGGAACATGATACTGAGGTATGAGAGTTGCCACCCCCGCGGTATGGTGAAACACCTCCCACACTCGCAATTTTTAAGAGCAAAACGAATAGTAGTCGATAATGACACTCTTGGGCACACGGTTGACAACATGGCCACTAAATTCAGACAACGGGGGTACCCCAATAAATTGCTTATTGAACAGAAACAGAAGGTGTTAGCTATGGATCGAGATCTCCTACTACAGGATAATGTCAATAAGACGACACAGAAAAGAATCACGTTTGTTTCCACCTATACAGAATATAGTGATTCGATCAGTAAAATTTTAAAAAGACATTGGTCAATACTAGGTAGTTGCCTAAAAACGGTACCTGAATTTGCAACCTTTCCCTTGTGTGCCTACCGTAGACCCCAGAATATCAGAGATCAACTAGTAAGGGCTGATGTGGGTTCTAGATCTAGGGTGATACAGACCACGTTGGCACCATCGGGCACGGGTTGTTACCCATGTCTACATTGTGTCAACTGTGGCCTGATCCGTAGATCTAAAACATTCACACACCCTGAGACGGGACAAGTATATCCCATAAAATTCCACTTGACCTGTGACACCTCATTTGTAATTTATGTGCTATCTTGTCCATGCCAATTATTGTACGTAGGCGAAACATCCACAGATCTGAAAACGAGGTTAAATAATCATCGCCATACAATTAGAAAAGGACGCAAGGACTTACCAGTCCCAAGACATTTTGGGTTACTCAAACACAAAGAAAAAGATCTTAGGTGTTGGATCGTAGACCACGTCCCAATGCCACGGAGAGGGGGGGGGGATCGGATAGCTTTACTTAAGAAAAAAGAAATGCAGTGGATTCAAATTTTAAAAAGCCTTCATCCTACTGGCTTAAATATCGACTATAGATATGGTGGGGGCATGTGAGGTAACAGTTTGCCCTTATGCATTATTGATGAGCGCTGTGTACCACCTTCTGTGTAAGACTGATTCATTAGTTTTAAAAGAAAAAAGAAAAATTAAAAAATGTAATACATAATCACAATTTGGATTTACATATTCAATAACACTTTCTTTATTGTTTTCTTAGACACAAATACACCGAAGGTATTCTAGAAGATTGATGAACCTGAGAGTGGATGACAAGCCCCAGAAAAATTATTCGGTTCTGCTATTTATCTGTGGTGCCCAGACGTATGTCCCATCTAGCGATAATATAAGGGAGAGTGACCAAACAATTTTTATCTGTGTGGTCGGTTATTGTCTTTATGTGGGCATCGTTCTATTATAATGAGGAGCACCCTCGTAGTTGCATAATGAAACGGGGTAAGGACCCACAGGGCCGACGACACTGACGTGCCGCGGGTTTTTGTGGGGACACTGGAGCTGCGTCTATCATTTTGACAAAGATGGTGGCGCAGCCCACCTGCAATACAGTGGTAAGCGACCACAGCAACTGAAATTATAGAACGATGTCTGGCTACCTAGATGACGAATAAGATTCTTTCCCATAGAGGATTCCCTTGAGCAATATGGCGGCTGGAGTGCGATGATGACATTGCGCAGGCGCGGCCTTCCACAGTTATCGACAGGCGTCACCAGAGTGCTGCTGATGTCATCAGTAGGCGGCACGATGGTGCCTGGACGTGTCCCCTGTTGATGATGATGGGATGCTGGGACATGCGCACTGGACTCCTCAGGACGCGCCGATCGGCGCTATGGTATACGTGGGCTGCATCCGTCTATCAGGGTAAAATTCATTAGTCTCCTTTATCTTTGCACATGGCTACCACTCTAGTTGATACACAAACAATATGGTGATAAGCTACAGGTGCAATCAATTATGTACCTATCGGTATTTTCATATGTAATATGATGTTTTTTGGAATTTTTATCAGTATATTAAGCACAGATCACCTTATGTAATATGATTGATTTGCGATTTTTGCACATTTGTATATTGTATACGGGTACTATTTGTAAAGTATCAATTATGTGATGTCATTGATTGTATGTGTGGATACACCTTTATATACTTGCCATTTACTGTTCACCAATGCTTGAGAAAGGCTCAGTTGGAGCCGAAACGTTGCTTTGCCATTTATGGGTGAATAAAAAACTGATTATTCTGAAGATTTGCTTGGAGTGCAGTCCAATTTTTTCATCTATATATATATATATATATATATATATATAGTAATGTAGCGAGCCAAAGTCAAGGTTCATCTTTATTGAACCACACTTTTTTGCCAACACACACCCTTCCAATTATGCTGGCAAAATGGGACATTGCTCCACTAATGAGCGCACCCCTGTCCCATTGACAAACTTGTAGATTCGGGTGCGTTCCACGCTGAGCACCACTTCCGGACTTGCACAGTCGCAGCGAGCACTCCTCCCGATGCGTTCCAGAGTGGAGATTTCCGCTTGCCGTGCTTCTGAATATGCGCACCACAGGTAGCTCAGCGTCAATAGCATGCCGATTAAGACACTCCCAGCACTTATGGCTGGCTTTTCTAAATGTATATAAGGTAGGAACTTGTATGTTATGATTGTACACTACTTTTTTTCTGTACCGCTCCTGAGGAAGGGACCCTGTGTGGTCCCAAAACACATTGAGCCGGATGTTTGATTCCAAATAAAGAATTTGAAAAGAAGCCCTATTTGATGTTGGCTGCCTTCATCTTTCAATACTCTATAGGCGATCCAGGCTGAGGAAGTTTAAGCTTCCCTGGTGTTTTTAGTTTATCCAGGTAACCACCCCCCTCGTGAAGTAAGTCAATAGAGCCAGTACATGATTCTCTCATTTTTATTAGCTTTAAGCTATAATTTTAACCACTTTTGTATGGGTAGAAAGCTCTGGCTTTTTCATGTAATGTATTGATGCACACTACATCTGGGTTTTCCCTACTGAGTTTTATTGGTTTTATTCTTTAATGTCTATTTGTCTATCCGTATCCAATACATTTGTGTGGGTGGTATGATTTTACTTTTGTTTTTATTTTTTTTGGCTATTGATATGAGTTTTAATTAAGACTTTTTTTCCAGTAAAATCCCCTATGCTATGATATTCTATTAGGGACCAGTGATTTGGCGCTTTATAGTGGATCAGAACAGGTTTTTACCCAGCGGGTTAGACTGCATCCGTTCAGAACCAATCTGTTTGTATTATCTTTGACATAGCCAAGACGGATCCGTCTTGAACACCATTGAAAGTCAATGGAGGATGGTTCCGTTTCTATTGTGCCAGATTGTGTCATAGAAAACTGATCCGTCCCCATTGACTTTGTGCCAGGACGGATCCATTTGGCTCAGTTTCATCAGACAGACATCAAAACGCTGCAAGCAGAGTTTTGGTGTCCGCCTCCAAAGCAGAATGGAGATGGAACAGAGGCAAACTGATGCATTCTGAGCGGATCCTTTTCCATTCAGAATGCATTAGGGCAAAACTGATCCGTTTTGGACCGCTTGTGAGAGCCCATGACGTATCTCACAAACTGAAAGCCAAAATGCAAGTGTGACAGTAGACTTAGGCGTCTTGTAACAGGGTGCTGAAGGCGCACTTGGTCTCCCATCAGCCGCAGACCTGCTGCTTAGCTTTGGGAGCGAGGATCTGTGTTTGACCTCGTTCCCAGGGCGGCTTTGCTAGCTGGGAGTCTCCCTGCTCCTACGTCTGCCTTAAGCGCCAAGCTGATCACTCGGCGCTCGACTGGTCGGTCTGTCGGTCATTACCCTCACTCCCCACTATAAATACAGGCAGCCTGCTGGCCACAGGTTGCCTGTTAATTCTAGGTTCTTGGCATTTTGTTGGACTACTGAATACTACCTGACCCTGTTCCCTGACAATCCTTTGCCTGCTCCTCCTGTACTGCGCGTCTCTCCTGGTATTTGACCTCGGCTTTTCATGACTATTCTCTGCTCATTCCTTAGTACTGCGTAGCTCTCTAGGTTTTGACCCGGTCTGTTCACTTTCCGTTATTTGTCTTGTCTGTCTTCCCAGCAGGTATCCTAAGTTAGGGACTGCCGTCTAGTTGTCCCCTGTCATTAGGACTTGCAAGGCAAGTAGGCAGGGCCAGGGGTGAGGGTGGAGCACAGTGGTCACTATCCTCCCCCTGTGTGTAGTGTACGTGACCGTCACAGATTAACAGGCCATAACCTAACCACTGTATCATGAATCCTCTGGTGACCCTGACTGGTCATGTCTCTAACCTGATGCAGATGGTGCAGGAGCTAGGGGAGAAACTCTGTTCTTTTGAGCTAGGACTAGGTACTTCCATATCTCAGGCCTCCAGTCCGCATTTAGAGCCCTAGATTAAGCTTCCTGAGCCCTTTTCTGGAGATCGGAAGAAGTTTCTTTCCTTTAACCTCTTAAGGACATAGGGCGTACAGGTACGCCCTTGTGCCCTGGTACTTAAGGACACAGGGCGTACATGTACGCCCTGTGCATTTTCGATCACCGCCGCACGGCGGGCGGTGATCGGAACACCGTGCCTGCTCAAATCATTGAGCAGGCACTTGGAGCAAATGCGCCGGGGGGTCCGGTGACCCCCCCATGTATGCGATCGCAGAAAACCGCAGGTCAATTCAGACTTGCGGTTTTCTGCGTTTCCGGGTTATTCGGGTCTCTGAAGTCCCGATAACCCGGAACAGGATGGTGATGGTGGTGTGATTTCACTCCACCAATCACCATCCAGCGATCCTGAGTGGTGATGGTGACATCACCACTCAGGATCGCTTTCTGATTGGTCTGTGGGCGGTCCGGCGGCAGATTCAAAAGAGGCAGGCGCTCCTCTCCTCCTCCTTTTGTGTTCCGGAGCCGGAGGAGAGAGGAGCTGCCTGCACGTGTCTGCTGCACCCGATCTGTGCCCCCCAGGACCCGATCTGTGCCCCCCAGGACCCGATCTGTGCCCCCCAGGACCCCATCAGGTACATAGGGACAGCTAGGGAAAGTTTGGTTTAGGCAGGGAAAAAAAAAGGGAAAGTTAGTTTTTGAACTTTGATTGCATCACCCTAGTTAGGGTGTCTGGGGTCCACAGCACAGCTGTGTGACCCTAGACCCCCCAGGGGTGCTGCCACTTGCCCCCCCACCCCCTGCCCCCCCCCCACCTTTTTTGGGGTGCATTTTTTTTTTTTTCGTGTACGCTGACTGTGGCCGGCACTTAGTGTCCGGCCACTGTTAGCGCATCGCACACCCCACCGCTGATCAACTTCGGACGGTTGATCAGCGGTTTTGAATTTTTTTCCCCACATTTTTTGCCCTTTTTTTAGTTAGTTTATTTTATTTTTTTTCTGTTAGTTTTAGGGTGAGTTCGTGAACACCCGTGCCCCACACACACGCACACAAAATAAAGAGTTACACACACGCACATATACACGCAGACACACACTCCCCTATGGCCCGCCGGACGTTCTCGGCCGAGGAGGCATACGCCCAGATTGCCTCTGACTCCGAGAGTCCCAGTGAGGATGAGGATGACCCCACATTCCTGTTGTCATCCGCATCCTCCTCATCATCTAGCGATGATGATGAGCCCCCAAGGCGGCGGAGATGCCGCCAGGCGGAGCAAGGGGACCGCCATGTTAGGGACCCTGTGGCCCACACTAGTACGAGCAGCTCTGGGGCTCGTACTGGTTTCCCGGCCCACCAGTTAAATCCACCGGAGCCCCCTGCCGGTGAACTTGTCTGGTGTAGCCCAGAGCGATACGAGCCTGTGATTCCTGATTTTGTAGGCCAATCAGGAATCCAGATTTCCACAGTGGGCTACACTGAATATGACTTTTTTTGTCATTTTTTCAGTGACCCACTGGTAAATCTGATGGTGGAGCAGACGAATCTGTACGCCCAACAGTTCGTCGCTCAACACCCGGGCTCCTTTTTGGCCAGGCCCGGTGGCTGGACGCCGGTCAGTGCAGCCGAAATGAGGACATTTTGGGGCCTCGTGCTGCATATGGGCCTGGTCAAAAAACCCAGTGTCAGGCTGTACTGGAGTGGGGACGTCCTATACCAGGCCCCACTTTACAGTACAGCCATGACACGCTCCCGGTTTGAGGCCATCCGGAAATGTCTGCATTATTCCGATAATGCAGCATGTCCCCCCCGAGGTGATCCTGCCCATGACCGTCTGTACAAGATACGGCCGGTCATCGATCACTTTGGGGCCAAATTCATGGAGGCCTATGTACCTGGAAGAGAGGTCGCGGTTGATGAGTCTCTCATTGCGTTCAAGGGGAGACTCATTTTCCGCCAGTATGTGCCCTCCAAGCGGGCGAGGTATGGCGTGAAGCTATACAAAATTTGTGAGAGTACCTCAGGGTACACTTACAAATTTCGTGTATACGAGGGGCGAGATTCCCGGATTCAACCCCCAGAATGTCCCCCCACTCTGGGTGTTACCGGGAAACTTGTGTGGGACCTTATGTACCCACTGCTGGATAAGGGTTACCACCTTTACGTGGATAACTTTTATACCAGTATCCCCTTGTTCCAGTCCCTTGCCGCCAGATCCACGTCCGCTTGTGGGACCGTGCGGAAAAATCAACGCGGCCTCCCTGCCCACCCCCTCCAGGTACCTATCCCCAGGGGTGAGACCCGTGCCCTTACCACTGGAAACCTGTTGCTGGTCAGGTATAAGGACAAGAGGGATGTCCTTATGCTGTCCACAATTCATGGTAACGGCATCACCCCTGTCCCTGTGCGAGGTACCGCGGCAACGGTCCTCAAGCCCGATTGTATCGTCGCTTACAATCGGTATATGGGAGGAGTTGATCTCTCTGATCAAGTCCTCAAGCCATATAACGCCATGCGCAAAACCCGGGCATGGTACAAAAAAGTTGCGGTCTACTTGGTGCAGGTTGCCATGTACAACTCTTTTGTACTATCCCGAAGCGCTGGCAGCACAGGGACATTCCTCCAGTTCTATGAGGCAGTCCTCAAGGCCCTGATCTTTTCGGACCGGGAAAGAGCAGGCCGGAGTACCTCGGGAACTGTAGGTGCCCGGATCGTCCCTGGCCAACACTTTCCAGGTGTGGTCCCCCATACTGGAAAGAAGGGACGAACCCAAAAAAAGTGCAGAGTGTGTCGCAGGAGGGGGATACGGAAGGACACGACTACTCAGTGCGACACTTGCCCCGATCATCCGGGCCTCTGCATTGACGGTTGCTTCAGGGAGTATCACACTTCCATGGAGTACTAAATTTATATCCCAATTTAGCACTGACATCGGATAAAAAAAAATGGTTCTCAGACTTGAGACACCCAAAAAAAATAAAATAATTTATTAAAAGTAGACATAGGTATTGCCGCGTCGGTAATAATCTCCTCTATAAAAATGCCCCATTACCTAACCCCCCAGATTAACACGGTCCAGAAAAAAAAAAAAAAGGTGCAAAAAAAGTTTTTTTTTGTCACCTTACATAATAAAAAGTTTAATAGCAAGCGATCAAAAAGTCATATAGCCCCCAAATTAGTGCCAATAAAACCGTCATCTCATCCCGCAAAAAATGAGCCCCCACATAAGATAATCAGATAAAAAAAAAAAATAGAAAATGACTCTTAGACTTTAGAGATACAAATTTTTTTTTAGGGTATCAAAAAGGATAATATAGTCTAAAACCTAAATAATTGACTTATTAGGTATCGCCGCGTCCGTAAGAATCTCCTCTATAAAAATACCCCATGACCCAACCCCCCAGATTAACACAGTAAAAAAAAAAAAAAAAAAAATAGGTGCAAAAAAATTTTTTTTTTGTCACCTTACATAACAAAAAGTTTAATAGCAAGCGATCAAAAAGTCATATAGCCCCCAAAATAGTGCCAATAAAACCGTCCGCTCATCCCGCAAAAAAGAGCCCCCACATAAGATAATTGGCTAAAAGAAAATAAAAAAAATGACACTTAGACTTTAGAGATACCCAAAAAAAAATGTTGTATCAAAAAAGATAATATAGTCAAAAACCTAAATAATTGTAAAAAAAAAAGTAGACTTATTAGATATTGCCGCGTCCGTAAGAATCTCCTCTATAACAATATCCCATGACCTAACTACCCAGATTAACACGGTTAAAAAAAAAATAAAAAAAACGGTGCCAAAACCGCTATTTTTGGCACTTTTCCATTTCAGTCCGTTTTTTCCGGTAACAAAACAAGGGTTAACAACCAAACAAAAGTTAAAATTTATTACCCTGATACTGCAGTTTACAGAAACGCCACATTTGTGGTCATAAACTGCTGTATCCGTAAAAGGGAGGCCGCAAAAGGAAAGGACCGACATGGTTTCTGGAAGGCCGATTTTGATGGCCTTTTTTATTGACACCATATCCCTTTTGAAGCCCCCCTGATGCCCCCCTAGAGTAAAAACTCCCTAAAATTGACCCCATCTAAGAAACTACACCCCTCAAGGTATTCAAAAATGATTATACAAACTTTATTAACCCTTTAGGTGTTCCTCAACAGTTAATGGCAAATGGAGATGAAATATCAGAATTTCTATTTTTGGTAACCTTGCCTCACAAAAATGTAATATAGAGCAACCAAAAATTATATTTGCCCTAAAAATACTCCCCCAAAAAATGCCACCTTATCCCGTAGTTTCCAAAATGGGGTCACTTTTAGGGAGTTTCGACTCCAGGGGTGCATCAGGGGGGTTGAAACAGGACACGGTGTAAATAAACCGGTCCATAAAAATCAGCCCTCCAAAAACCAAACGGCGCACCTTTCACTCTACGCCCCGCTGTGTGGCCGTACAGTAGTGTACAGCCACATATTGGGTGTTTCTGTAAACGGCAGAGTCAGGGTAATAAAGATACAGTCTTGTTTGGCTGTTAACCCTTGCTTTGTTAGTAGAAAACATGGGTTAAAATGGAAAATAAGGCAAAAAAATGAAATTTTCCAATTTCATCCCCATTTGCCAATAACTCTTGTGCAACACCTAAAGGGTTAACGACGTATGTAAAACCAGTTTTGAATACCTTGAGGGGTGTAGTTTCTTAGATGGGGTCACTTTTAGGGAGTTTCTACTCCAGGGGTGCATCAGGGGGCTTCAAATGGGACATGGTGTAAATAAACCAGTCCATAAAAATCAACCTTCCAAAAACCATACGGCGCACCTTTCACTCTACGCCCCGCTGTGTGGCCGTACAGTAGTTTACGGCCACATATTGGGTGTTTCTGTAAACTGCAGAGTCAGGGCAATAAAGATACAGTCTTGTTTGGCTGTTAACCCTTGCTTTGTTAGTGGAAAAAATGGGTAAAAATGAAATATTAGACAGAAAAATGAAATTCTCAAATTTCATCCCCATTTGCCAATAACTCTTGTGCAACACCTAAAGGGTTAACAACATATGTAAAATCACTTTTGAATACCTTGAGGGGTGTAGTTTCTTAGATGGGGTCATTTTTGGGTGGTTTCTATTATGTAAGCCTCGCAAAGCGACTTCAGACCTGAAATGGTCCCTAAAAATTTAGTTTTTGTAAATTTCAGAAAAATTTCAAGATTTGCTCCTAAACTTCTAAGCCTTATAACATCCCCAAAAAATAAAATATCATTCCCAAAATAATTCACACATGAAGTAGACATATGGGGAATGTAAAGTCATCACAATTTTTGGGGGTATTACTATGTATTACAGAAGTAGAGAAACTGAAACTTTGAAATTTGCTAATTTTTCAAATTTTTTGATAAATTTGGTATTTTTTGGTGCAAAAAAAAATTTTTTTTTGACTTAATTTTACTAGTGTCATGAAGTACAATATGTGACGAAAAAACAATGTCAGAACGGCCTGGATAAGTCAAAGCGTTTTAAAGTTATCAGCACTTAAAGTGACACTGGTCAGATTTGCAAAAAATGGCCTGGTCCTAAGGTGTAAAAAGGCTGTGTCCTTAAGGGGTTAAA
Source organism: Bufo gargarizans (assembly GCF_014858855.1). NCBI lineage: Eukaryota > Metazoa > Chordata > Amphibia > Anura > Bufonidae > Bufo > Bufo gargarizans. The sequence goes on from NC_058080.1 coordinate 190,862,915, forward strand.
GAAAATTGTAAACTTTTTTTTCCCGTTTGCGCCCCGTATCCTCTGGCCCCGAGAGTCAACTCGTGGGCATTGTAATTTCCCGGTTACAGGGTGATCCCCAAGATTGGGCATTTTCTTTACCTGCTGACGACAGTTGTTTAACATCAGTGGAGGTTTTTTTTCAGGTCCTGGGTACCCTGTATGATGAACCAGACAGGACACTGGTAGCCGAGACTGCTCTAAAGGTTCTGGTTCAGGGCAATCTACCTGCGGAGGAGTATTGCACCCAATTCAGAAGGTGGTGTGTTCCCTCAGGATGGAATAAAACAACACTTAAGAGTCAGTTCAGGTCAGGTCTGCCTGATAACTTAAAGGATCTTCTAGTGATTTATCAGCTTCCAGAGACTCTAGAGGAGATGATGACCCTTGTAGTCCGACTTGACTGACGGGTTAGAGAGAGACGACAGGAACGACAGTTCTCTCCTCAGGTGGTGGTTCAGCCGGAGGTCTATCCCAGAAACAACGCTGAGGTCTCTACCGAAGAACCCATGCAGGTCGGCATGACTCAAGGGAATCTGCACCGCAGACGTGGAGTGTGTTTTTACTGCGGAGATCCTGACCATTGGATCAACCAGTGTCCTAAGAAGGCCCTCTCCGTTAAGTCTCCCAAGGCAAGGCAACCTAAAGACCAGGTACACCCTGATATTACAAAATGTAAGCTTTTGGTACCTATAACAATATCTCTGGGGGTTAATAAATGGCCGGGTAAGGCCTTTATTGACTCTGGTTCAGCGGCCAGCTTTATTGACTCTGAGTACGCCATTAGACTGGGTATTCCAATTTTTTCTCTTCCTACACCTATTCATGTCATGGCTATTGACTCCACTCCCCTGGTAGGTGGTATGGTGAGGTCATGTACCTCAGAGATTTCTTTAACCGTGGGGGTGTGCCACTCTGAGAAATGTTCCCTCTTAGTCCTGGAGAACTTACCGGTCGAGGTGGTACTAGGGTTGCCTTGGCTCAGATTACACAACCCCACTATTGATTGGTCCAGGGGGGAGTTGGTGAAATGGGGACCTAAGTGTGACTCGTGCTTGTCTGTGGTACAAGCTGGGGTCTCAGTAGAATCTGATATATTACCCACGGTCATTAGGGAATATTCTGATGTGTTCTCATCACCTACCCCAGAGGTTCTACCACCCCATAGACCTTATGATTGTGCCATAGAGTTAGTAGAAGGTGCCAGGATTCCTAAGGGGCGTATTTATAATCTCTCTAAGCCTGAACGCAAGGCCATGGAGGATTATATTAAGGAAAGCCTCGATAAGGGGCACATTAGACCTTCTGTCTCTCCTATGGGAGCGGGGTTTTTCTTCGTTAAGAAGAAGGATGGTGGTCTTAGGCCTTGTATCGATTACCGGAAATTGAATAAGATCACTATCCAGAATAGATACTCTCTCCCATTGATTCCGGATTTATTTAACCAGGTTCTGGGGGTAACCTGGTTTTCTAAGATTGACCTGAAAGGGGCATATAATCTAATCCGAATCAAGGAGGGAGACGAATGGAAGACGGCATTCAATACTCCGGCAGGACACTTTGAATATCAGGCTATGCCTTTTGGACTCGGCAATGCCCCCGCTGTGTTCCAAAACTTTATGAATGATATTCTTAGAGAGTTTTTAGGTAAATTTGTCATTGTCTAGCTGACGACATTTTGATATTTTCTCCTGTTTTCAAATCTCATGTGTCTCATGTTAGACAAGTATTAGAGGTGTTGAGGGAGAATCAGTTGTCCGCGAAAAAAGAGAAATGTGTCTTTGGTGTACAGGAGATACTGTTTCTAGGGCATGTCCTGACCCCTCGCGCCTTCAAGATGGATCCTGGTAAGGTACTAGCTATTAAGGAATGGGTAAGGCCTTCATCCTTAAAGGCCTTACAACGGTTCTTAGTTTTTGTCAATTACTACCGTAAATTTATTAAGAATTTTTCAGTAATTGCTAAACTGTTGACCGACCTTACTAAGAAAGGGGCGGATTTGGAGAACTGGTCTACTGATGCCATTACTTCATTTGAAACACTAAAAAAGGCATTCAGTAGCGCTCCCATTCTGATCCAGCCAGATCAGGAGAGACCATTTATTGTGGAGGTGGATGCGTCTGAGGACGGCGCAGGAGCAGTCCTTTCACAAGGCCCTGCTAGTCTAACTAACCTGAGACCGTGTGCATTCTTTTCCAGAAAATTTTCTTCCACCGAGAGAAATTACGACATAGGGAATCGGGAGTTGCTGGCCATTAAGTGGGCATTTGAGGAGTGGAGGCATTTTCTGGAGGGGGCAAGGCATTGTGTAACTGTTGTCACTGACCATAAGAACCTTATGTTTCTCAAATCTGCTAAGAGGTTAAATCCTTGTCAGGCTAGATGGGCACTGTTTTTTACTTGTTTTGAATTCTCCATTACTTTCAGGCCTGGAAGTATAAATGTGAAGGCTGATGCATTATCTTGGGCTTTTCAGCCTACAAAGGCACCTCCTGAATCCATCCTACCAGCAAATATCTTCGTAGCAACCTTAACCCAAAATATCTCAGCTCTCATTAAGGCTGAACAACATCTGGCACCGGCAACCACCCCAACAGATAAGTTGTTTGTCCCCATACAATTTCGTCTCCAGCTGTTGGGTGAGTGTCATGATTCTGCTTTTTGTGGACATCCTGGTTTTGAGGGCACTAGAGAGCTGGTTTCTAGATCATATTGGTGGCCCACTCTATTTAGGGATGTCAAGTCCTATGTGTCAGCCTGTGAGGTTTGTGCTAGGTCTAAGACACCTAGGACTCAACCCTGCTGGTAACCTACGACCCCTACCCATTCCCAGTAGACCCTGGTCCCATATCTCAATGGACTTTATTACTGACCTGCCGCCGGCAGGGGGTAAGACTGTTGTTTGGGTAGTGGTCGATAGGTTTAGCAAGATGGTTCACTTCAGTCCTCTTTCTAAACTCCCGAATGCCAAGACCCTGGCGTCTATTTTTGTGAAAGAAATTGTATGGTTACATGGTATCCCGGAAAATATTGTATCTGACAGGGGTGTGCAGTTTGTGTCCAAATTTTGGAGGGCTTTCTGTCAAAGATGTCAGATTTTGTTGTCTTTCCTCCGCCTACCACCCTGAGAGTAATGGGCAGACTGAACGCCTTAATCAGTCTGTGGAACAATTCCTGAGGTCGTATGTTGCTGATGACCAGCAATTATGTGTTAAATACCTTCCGTTGGCTGAATTTGCTTTGAATAACCATGGTAATTCTTCTGCTGGGTCTCCCCTTTCTTTTGTAACCATGGTTTTCATCCCCGTTTTCATTCTGGGTCGTCCGTCTCCTCCTCTATCCCTGAAGCGGATAAAATCTCCTCTGAACTGTGCACAGTTTGGGCCTGGGTTCAATCAAACCTAGAAAAGGCTCAAAGTTCTCAAAAACTCAAGGCCGATAGGAGACATTCCAAGGGGGTGAACTTTCAGGTTGGGGATAAAGTATGGTTGTCCTCCAAGAATCTATCTCTCAAGGTAGCTTCTAGAAAATTTGCTCCTCATTTTATTGGACCGTATAAGATCACGGAGGTTATTAATCCGGTATCGTTTAAGTTGGAGCTGCAGAGTCGTTCCACATTCATAATGTATTTCATAAATCTCTACTTAAAAAGTATTTTGAACCTGTTGTACCGTTGAAAGCCTCGCTTCCGCCGGTTCTTGTTAGTGATGCTGTCGAGTATGTGGTGTCTAATTTTATTTAGAACACCCTGAAAGGCCATCGCCTGAAGTCTTGGGTCTGGTGGCCCCTCGTAAAAGGGGGGGGTACTGTAATGGGGTGCCGAAGGTGCACTTGGTCTCCCATCAGCCGCAGACCTGCTGCTTAGCTTTGGGAGCAAGGGTCTGTGTTTGACCTCGTTCCCAGGGCGGCTTTGCTAGGTGGGAGGCTCCCTGCTCCTAGGTCTGCCTTAAGCGCCGAGCTGGCCATGTCACATGACCCTCACTCCCCACTATAAATACAGGCAGCCTGCTGGCCACAGGTTGCCTGTTAATTCTAGGTTCTTGGCATTTTGTTGGACTACTGAATACTACCTGACCCTGTTCCCTGACGATCCTTTGCTTGCTCCTCCTGTACTGCGCATTTCTCCTGGTATCCTGACCCTGGCTTCCACCTGACAATTCTTTGCGGACTCCTGTTGTACTTCGTTTCTATCCTGGTATTTGATCTCGGCTTTTCCTGACTATTCTCTGCTTATTCCTTAGTACTGCATAGCTCTCTAGGTATTGACCCGGTCTGTTCACGTTCCGTTATTTGTCTTGTCTGTCTTCCCAGCACGTATCCTAAGTTAGGGACTGCTGTCTAGTTGTCCCCTGTCATTAGGACTTGCGAGGCAAGTAGGCAGGGCCAGGGGTGAGGGTGGAGCGCAGTGGTCACTATCCTCCCCACTGTGTGTAGTGTACGTGATCGTCACACGTATTTTTGTTCCAGATTGCCTCGCAAAGGTTATTTGCCTTGAAATCTGCGACTTTTCATCACTCACGCCAGGTCTAAAAAAGTGGATGTGGCATGGGCAGGGATGGGCCGACAGGCCTTCTCATTCATCATTTTCTACACCTGCTTTTGAAGCATAGAAAATGGTCTAAATGTAAGCCAGCAAGGAAGCTGGCTTTCATTTAGACCAGTGCTGAATGCGCTGAAGTTATGTAGAGGACTCTGCCAGATATAAGGGTTACTAATAAATGACCCCCTATGTCCCTATCTATAGGAACTTATGTGTGATAGCCTTAGATTATTCAAAAGGACCAATGCTGACGCATACACCTTCTGGCTCCCCCGATCCTCACCAGGGGAACCTCTACATGGCCGATTTTTGACCTCCCAGATGCAGTGGCCAGATTTGACACCACATACCCAAAATATATGCAATCAATGTTACCGTTGATTGCATACTTTAGTCTCAGGTGTCAGCTTTTAAAACAGATGTAAATTTATGTTGGAGTGGTAAGAAGAGGTTAATGTGCAGTAATTCTTTTCTGTTTGTGCAATATAATCGGTGTTTTTGTTTGTTTTTTTGCAGCTATCATGGTGGTTTGCCTACATATTCAACAGGTTGCCAAGGAAACAATGTACATACGTTACAAATTCTAGTGGCAGCAGGAGCATGAAAAACTCATGGAGGAGTATGAAAGACAAAGAGAACTCCTAACCTAAAGAGTTTCCCAGCGTAACAGCTGTGCTGAGGCTTTAAGGGCACAATTGCAGTGTGTCCTGGAGAAAAAGCTTGCAAAGCTGAGTGGACAATTTGTAAAAGTCCAAAGTGTCGGTGATGCGGCTGGAAAACCAGATGAAAAGGTGATGGGTGCCATTGCCAAGGGCAACCGTCAGGAAGAAAACAAGGTGGAGAGCGATGCGGCTCTCAAGAGTTCAAGTGTTTATGGCTCAGGTGTACAAAGTCCTAGAGAGGACGTGCTAGGTGCAACCAACCACGACGGCAGGCAACTATAACTATCCTGAAACAAAGAGAGCGCTGCTGGAAATGGCGTCAAGTCACAAAGTGTGCACCTGATTGTCCTATGGTCAGGAGTCAGGTAACCGGGAATCAAAGACGGGAGGTGACCTCGGGGAAGATGTTCCTGGCACTCCCTCATCGCCTGGGACTGCCGAACCAGTGATGTCTGTGGGTAAGACTGTTCCATTTTTTTCTTATGTAAAAGACAAAGTGAAAGTGAGCATGGTTCTGGAGACAGGGCAGGTTACTGACCAGTGCCCTGGGGCTTCAGAAGCCATGAACACTGGTGTGAACCGTCGGCAGTTGCTATCTGCCGAGTCGGGAGTTGTTGACACACCAAGACTGGAGACTGCGCCGCAAATGATATATATGCGGGACAGTCGTGCGGACTATCCGGTGGATCTCACTGAGGGTGAGACTATAGTGAGAACTAGGACTTCTGGCACTGCGGTGCTGGCCGAATCAGAGAAGATGGAAGATGCTTCTGCTGAACCAGTTGATGGGGCTGATGTGGATGTTGAAGCCAAAGACCCGTGGTAAAGTGTAGCCCTGACCTGGAAGATGTCCCGCCTACAAGGCCTTCCAAATAGCCAGCAGCCTGCTGGGGAAGAAGTACGACGAGGTGAACGATCAGTTTTCGTATCCTGGCTATTACAATGGCCTGGCTCTACTGACTCCTGCCTGAAAGGAGAACAGTGTTCTGGGTGAGCCTCTGGAGAAAATGCCAGAAGACGAGGAGTCTGTTGAAGACCCCGGTGTCCCTGGTGCCTCCTGCCTTGATGAGAAAGAGGGGGAGGAGTTAAGAGGGCAAGTATATGATGCCATATCCGAGAAGAATAAGAAGGCTGTAAAGATTAGAGAAATTGTAAGGCAGCTCTCACCTGCAGTAGTTAGATCACCTGTGGTGCACGGATGCCGCACCTAAATGCAGTGAAATCCAGAAAACAGAAAATAAAAATCCGGCTCACTTCAGGTGAAGTATTATGTACACTTGTATACAGATTTTAATACACTGGAATAAAGTTACAATACTTCACCTGAAGTGAGCCGGATTTTTCTTCTCTGTTTTCTAAAGATTAGAGACTCCAAGAAGTCAAAGACTTAAGAAGTTAAGGCCGATGTGTTGGTGGACGTAAAGTCCCCAGGTGCTGCAAAGACCAAAGTTAAGACGAAAGCAGTGGTGGCCAAAGTGGAAAAAGCCAGAGGTCTCTGAAACTGCCACCAAAGCTGGGGAAACCACTGTTTTAAAGTGTCACGGGAAGTACGGGGAAGGAAAGACAAACAAACCTTGGGAATAAAGAGGTCACCTCCTATCATTCCCTGATACTCTCCCTAAGCTGCTAACAACATGTGCAAGTCTCAATGGTAGAAATGCACCGAACCTGAGACTGCTCAAACACTGCACCAAACCCTCAGCTTAGGGAACCGGGAAAGAGGCAACCAGCTCCTTCCAAACTGAAGGAGCCAGTGTCTCCCTGAGGCCTAGTCAGGACAGAAACAACAGGAAAGGGAAAGGACTTAGCTTGAGATGAACTGGAACAGGAGAACCACCACACAAGCAGAGAACTCCACAAAAGAGCTATCAGCCATAATGAAACAAATGAGAGGCGGAACATATAAAGAACCACCTGACTGATAATGAGCAACATCTGTGAAGGCGTGGAAACCTGTCAGCGACAAAGAAAACAAGAGATCTGTCAAATAGACTCCTAAGTCCTCCATCTATTTGAAATTCTAAGATCTCTCCCAGGGCGGGCGGTGACATAAAGAAGGAAGAAGTGAACCAGATGCATGTAAAAAAAGCGAGCAGGGGCAAGCGTGCGCTGGTGAAGGAGTCCCGCAAAGGAGAAAGTGTCTGGACATGACTGGCAACAACTGTGGGAACAGTTCAGTCAAGAGCTGCAGCAGTCCAAGAAAGGACAGGAGGAGCATGTGCGGGAGCCAGAGAATCTAAAAAGAAAGCAAGATCAAAGAGTGCGAGAGCGCGTCATCATCACCCGTGAAAGAGTAGAAAAAGAGTATCTGGCCATGAGATGGGCACAGGAGGCCTTTAGGCAGTTTCTAGTGGGTAAAACATCAGTTTTGGTGACAAACCAAGCTCTGCTGGCATGGGTCTGAAAAAATAAAGGGAAATAGTTGTGGCCTTCTCACAAGCATCCGGGTATTATATGTGTTCACCCCCACAGGTGTGAAAAAAGGGGGAGAGGGGGAATTGTGATAAGGTGGACAGTGCGGGAAGAGGTGCATATCCCACTCGGATACCTCAGCTGGGTGGGATAGCTAAAGTCAGGGATGTAATAGTCTCAGCAGCATGTAGATTGTTGAGTAGAGATGGCCTTGTGGTTCACCCGGCAGTTGTTTTGCGGCAAACTTTGCTCGTTCGCGGTTCGCCGAACAGGTGAACATATGGCGATGTCCGCCGGCGCCATATTCTTTCGCATTGTGCCTAACTTTGACACATGACACATCCATCAGGTGGGACAGGACAGCCAACTGAGATGATTCAGCACATGGACACACTCCCTACCCTATAAATAAACCCGATCTGGCCGCCATTTTACATTCAGTCTTTTGCTAGTGTAGGGAGAGGTTGCTGTGTGGAGCAGGGACAGACTGTTAGAGACACCATACGCTAGCTAATAGGGCCACAAAAGTCCTTTTTGGGATTGGTATAGGTGTGCTATTGATAGGTGTGACATACTAAGGGGTGTGATATACTTATAATATACTTTCTAACATAGAAAGTATATTATAGTGCATTTGTATTGTGCAGCAGTTGTGTGCTGTTCTTCTGCGATACTGCAGCTATGCAGAGGGACAAACGCTATTGGAACAACTAATTGCAACTGGTGTGATATACCAGTTGGCCCCCCATTAAACTGATTGAGGCAGGGGTGTGATATACCTATAATATACTTTCTATATAGTGCATTTGTATTGTGCAGCATTTGTGTGCGTTTCTGCTGAGATACCATAGGTATACAGAGGGACAAACGCTATTCGAACAACTAATTGCAACTGGTGTGATATACCAGTAGCCCCCCCCCCCAAAAAAAACTGATTGAGGCATGGGTGTAGTATACCTATAATATACTTTCTATATAGTACATTTGTATCGTGCAGCATTTGTGTGCGTTTCTGCTGAGTAGTGATGAGCGACAGGGGTCATATTCAAATTCGCGATATTTCGTGAATATTTTGTAGAATATTCATCGAATATTCGCAAATTCTAATATTCGTTATATTCTACGATTTTTTTACTCGAAAAATCGGCAAGGTAATGATCGTGTAATATGCGAATTGTGGAGCATTTGTGTGCGGTCCTGCTGAGATACCGCAGCTATACAGAGGGACACACACAATTGAAATAACTAATTGCAACTGGTGTGAAATACCTGTTGCCCCCAAATAAACAGATTAAAGGGTTTGATATAACTGCTTCCAGCAAATACTCATTACAGGATTCTATATACCTACTTCCATAGATACTGCTCTTCTATAGAGACTTTGTCACAGGGTCATTTTGAAAATGACAGGCAGCTGAAGAGGCAGGACATTCCACAGGGGTGGTAGGGGTCGGGCAGGTGCACCAGGCCGGTGCCTAAGTGGGAAGTTGGAGAAGGTGCGTGCGATTACGTGAAAGGATGCACCACAGTTGGTTGAGTGGCTCACTCAGCCTTCCACCTCTGCACCCTCCTCATCCTCTGTATCAGCACCCTCCTCACTCTCTGCTGTGTGCACCCCCAAAGACACCACCACCACCAGCATAGCCCCTCCTCTAGAGTCAGAGGAATTATTTTGCCATCCATTCCCAGACCTTACCGATGCGCAGCCATTCTTGGCATCGAATGAGGAAGAGGAGGTAGCAACGGCCGCCACCCAGCAGTTTGACGAAAGTAACCAGATCAGCCCAAGGAGGGTGGTCTGTTGCTGCCTACTCCGAGTTCTCTAATGTCAGTAGTGATGAAGGTGATGATGATGACGTGTCGATGGATGTCACGTCGTTGCCCACAAGAGAGGAAGAGGAGGGCAGTTCAGAGCTAGAGACGGAGCATCAGAGAGGGAGGAGAAGCAGGCAGAACTCCCAGTGTACAGGAGGCAAAACAGCAGGCTGCAAAAGTATGTGGCGCGAGCCATCCACCATGCACGGTCACAACTGGCGCTCCCAGGATGCCGGCACATGGATCTGCAGTGTGGGATTTTTTTTTAACGTGTCAGCTGCTGACAATAGTGTTGCCATCTGCAGCCTGTGCTGTCAACGCATAAGTCGCAGTAAGCCTAACACTCACCGCCAGAACGCACAAAGCAACACTCCCGGCGCTCCACGTCCTGCCTCTTCTTCTCCTCTCTCCTCCCATTTGTCCTCCACTTCTCCTTCCACTGTGCCGTCTTCGCATTCATCTGGCAAAAGGCAGGCCTCCATGACCCAAATGTTTGAACGTAATAAGTTGATGACGCCAAATAACCCTCTTGCCCAATGGCTGACCGCCGGCTTGTAGAAACTGCTAGCCCACCAACTACTGCCATATAAACTGGTGGACTCGGAGGCCTTTAGAAAATTTGTGGCCATTGGCACACCGCAATGGAATGTCCCCAGAAGGAAATATTTCTCCCAGAAGGGCAACCTAGAACTATATGGCCATGTTCAGCAGCAAGTGAATGTATCTCTGGCACACAGTGTCACTGCCAATATGCATCTGACCATAGAAACGTGGTCTAGCAAACACGGGCAGGGAAGGTACATAACTTTTACTGCCCACTGGGTGAACCTTTTGACGGCTATCAAGCATGTAAACCGCGGTACCCAAGTGGATTTGGTGTTACCGCCATGGATTGCATGCTAGCCTGCCTTTTCTTCTCCTACTCCTACTCCATCCTCCATCTCCTCCTCGGCTGACTCCTCCTTTTCCAATGCTACCGCCTCTTCCGCTGCACCCCCCAGCTCCCCAGAACCTTTTTGAAGTGTCAGGTGAGACATTGCCATGCTGTGCTGTGGCTGTTGTGCCTGGAAGCCAAGAGCCACCTCGGTCCTGCACTAATTTCAGCTTTGCGGTCAGAGGCTGATCAGTGGCTAACCCTGCTCAATTTGACAGTTGGTAAAGTGGTGTGCGACAATGGTGCCAATCTGCTGAATGGGGCAAAATGGCACACGTGCCGTGCATGGCACACGTCCTGAACTTAGTTGTGCAGCGATTCTTTGCCAAATACCCCAGGGTCCAGGATGTAATGCTCAGGCCAGGAAAATCTCTGGCCATTTTAGAAGATCTTACATGGCCATGGCTCGCCTTGCTGACGTTCAGCGGCGACACCATTTGCCTGTCAGACATCTGATTTGTGACTGCCCGACGTGCTGGAACTCCACCTTGTATATGCTTGATAGGCTGCTCCAGCAGAAACTTGCCCTTAACGACTACCTGTATGAACTCTGTGGCAGGACAGGTTCTGGGGAGCTTGTTTTTTTTTCATCGCGCCAGTGGCTGCTCAAGTGCGATGCATTCAGACTTCTTTGGCCATTTGATGAGATCACCAAATTGGTCAGGGGGAGGAGAAGGAGGAGGAAGAAGAGCAGGCTTTAAACTTTTCTGGGATCTCTGGTGTTGTCTGTGGATGGGGGGAGGAGACCGAGGACGACATTCTCCTGGGCGATGAGCAAGAGCCAGGCCGCTCCACCGCTTCCAATTTAGTGGAATTGGGGGCCTTTATGCTCCAGTGTTTAAAGAGGGACACCCGTATAAAAAGAATAAAGGTCAAGGACCAGTACTGGGTGGCAACGTACTTAGACCCCTGGTACAAACACAAAATGGCATACATGTTACCAGCATCACAGAGGGATAGCAGAATGCAGCAATTCTAGGTCTTGCTTCGATATTTGCTGCATTCTACTGTTGCGGGCCCTGGCAGAGGAATTTCCACCCACAGAGAAACAGTTGCGGGTACCAATCCTACAGTGCATGCAAGAAGAGGGCAGTTTTAAGATGTGTTGGTCATTTCGGATATGAGATCATTCTAGCAGCCAACCCTTCGACAGCCGTCTTCCGGATCCAGACTTAGGGAACGCCTAGACCGACAGGTGTCTGACTACATCGGGTTAATGGCCAATGTGGACCCTCTGAGAAGCAAGGAACCCCTTGACTACTGGTTGTGCAGGCTTGACCTGTGACCAGAGCTGGCACAATTTGACATGGAATTGTTGGCTTGCCCCTTGTCCAGTGTCCTGTCCGAAAGGACATTTAGCACAGCAGGGGGGATCGTGACCGATAAGCGCACTCACCTAGCTCACGACAGTGTGGACTACCTAACATTTCTAAAAATGAATGAGGCATGAATCTCGGAGGAATTGAACACCTATGACGACCACGTTTAATTGAAATTCATGCCAGCCCACACATATCCGCCACTACCCAGAACAAAGAATGGTCCCCGTCTTATGCAAATACAGCGGCAAAAAAAGTCCTTTTCTGTTTATTGAATGCCTAATGTTTGGGGTCTATACACCACTGGCCTGCAATAAAATTGATATTGTATGACCGTCTAATATACCTCCAGCCACATAATTACTTGTTCTTTTCTGTCGGGTGAATGCTTAATGTTTGGAACATGTACTACACTGGCCTGCAGTAAAATTGATATCCAATGACCATCTAATATACCTCCAGCCACATAATTACTTGTTCTTTTCTATCCGGTGAATGCCTTCGGTTTGGGGCCTGTACTACACTGACCTGCGGTAAAATTGATATCCAATGACCATCTAATATACCTCTAGCAACATAATTACTTGTTCTTTTCTGTCCAGTAAATGCCTAATTTTGGGGGCCTATACTACAAACCGGATTCCCAAAAAGTTGGAACACTATACAAATCGTAAATAAAAACTGAATGCAATGATGTGGAGGTGCCAACTTCTAATATTTTATTCAGAATAGAACATAAATCACGGAACAAAAGTTTAAACTGAGAAAATGTATAATTTTAAGGGGAAAAATATGTTGAATCAGAATTTCATGGTGTCAACAAATCCCCAAAAAGTTGGGACAAGGCCAACTGGCATCTCCCCTTCTTCTTACAACACTCAACAGACGTCTGGGGACCGAGGAGACCAGTTTCTCAAGTTTAGAAATAGGAATGCTCTCCCATTATTGTCTAATACAGGCCTCTAACTGTTCAATCGTCTTGGGCCTTCTTTGTTGCACCTTCCTCTTTATGATGCGCCAAATGTTCTCTATAGGTGAAAGATCTGGACTGCAGACTGGCCATTTCAGTACCCGGATCCTTCTCCTACGGAGCCATGATTTTGTGATTGATGCACAATGTGGTCTGGCATTATCTTGTTGAAAAATGCAGGGTCTTCCTTAAAAGAGATGACGTCTGGATAGGAGCATATGTTGTTCTAGAACCTGAATATATTTTTCTGCATTGATGGTGCTTTCCAGACATGCAAGCTGCCCATGCCACACGCACTCATGCAACCCCATACCATCAGAGATGCAGGCTTCTGAACTGAGCATTGATAACAACTTGGGTTGTCCTTGTCCTCTTTGGTCCGGATGACATGGCGTCCCAGATTTCCAAAAAGTACTTTGAATCGTGACTCGTCTGACCACAGAACAGTCTTCCATTTTGCCACACTCCATTTTAAATTATCCCTGGCCCAGTGAAAACGCCTGAGCTTGTGGATCTTGCTTAGAAATGGCTTCTTCTTTGCACTGTAGAGTTTCAGCTGGCAACGGCGGATGGCACGGTGGATTGTGTTCACTGACAATGGTTTCTGGAAGTATTCCTGAGCCCATTCTGTGATTTCCTTTACAGTAGCATTCCTGTTTGTGGTGCAGTGTCGTTTAAGGGCCCGGAGATCACGGGCATCCGGTATGGTTTTACGGCCTTGACCCTTACGCACAGAGATTGTTCCAGATTCTCTGAATCTTCGGATGATGTTATGCACATTTAATGATGATAGATGCAAAGTCTTTGCAATTTTTCGCTGGGAAACACCTTTCTGATATTGCTCCACTATCTTTCTGCGCAACATTGTGGGAATTGGTGATCCTCTACCCATCTTGGCTTCTGAGAGACACTGACACTCTGAGAAGCTCTTTTTATACCCAATCATGTTGCCAATTGACCTAATTAGTGTTAATTGGTCTTCCAGCTCTTCATTATTCTCAAATTTACTTTTCCAGCCTCTTATTGCTACTTGTCCCAACTTTTTGGGGATTTGTTGACACCATGAAATTCTGATTCAACATATTTTTCCCTTAAAATGGTACATTTTCTCAGTTTAAACTTTTGTTCCGTGATTTATGTTCTATTCTGAATAAAATATTAGAAGTTGGCACCTCCACATCATTGCATTCAGTTTTTATTCACGATTTGTATAGTGTCCCAACTTTTTTGGAATCCGGTTTGTACACTGGCCTGCAGTAAAATTGATATCTAATGACCGTCTAATATACTTCTAGCCACATCATTACTTGTTCTTTTCTGTCTGGTGAATGCTTACTGTTTGGGGCCTGTACCCCACTGGCCTGCAGTAAAATTGATATTTAATGAACGTCTAATATACCTCCAGCCACATAATTACTTGTTTTTTTCTGTCTGGTGAATGCCTACTGTTTGGGGCCTGTACTACACTGGTCTGCAGTAAAATTGATATCCAATGACTGTCTAATATACCTTAAGCCACATAATTACTTGTTCTTTTCTGTCTGGTGAATCCCTACTGTTTGGATCCTGTACTACACTGGCCTGCAGTAAAATTGATATTCAATGACCGTCTAATATACCTTCAGCCACATAATTGTTCTTTTCTGTCCGGTGAATGCCTAATTTTTGGGGCCTGTACCCCACTGGCCTGCAGTAAAATTGATATTTAACGATCGTCTAATATACCTCCAGCCACATAATTACTTGTTCTTTTCTGTCTGGTGAATGCCTACTGTTTGGGGCCTGTACTACACTGAGCTGCAGTAAAATTGATATCCAATGACCGTCTACTATTCCTCCAGCCACATAATTACTTGTTCTTTTCTGTCTGGTGAATGTCTACTGTTTGGGGCCTGTACTACACTGGCCTAAGTAAAATTGATATCCAATGACCATCTAATACGCCCCCAGCCACATAATTACTTGTTCTTTTCTGTCCAGTGAATGCTTAATGTTTGTGGCCTGTACTACACTGGCCTGCAGTAAAATTGATATCCAATGACCATCTAATATACCTCCAGCCACATAATTACTTGTTCTTTTCTGTCTGGTGAATCCCTACTGTTTGGATCCTGTACTACACTGGCCTGCAGTAAAATTGATATTCAATGACCGTCTAATATACCTCCAGCCACATAATTGTTCTTTTCTGTCCGGTGAATGCCTAATTTTTGGGGCCTGTACCCCACTGGCCTGCAGTAAAATTGATATTTAACGATCGTCTAATATACCTCCAGCCACATAATTACTTGTTCTTTTCTGTCTGGTGAATGCCTACTGTTTGGGGCCTGTACTACACTGGCCTGCAGTAAAATTGATATCCAATGGCCGTCTACTATTCCTCCAGCCACATAATTACTTGTTCTTTTCTGTCTGGTGAATGTCTACTGTTTGGGGCCTGTACTACACTGGCCTAAGTAAAATTGATATCCAATGACCATCTAATACGCACCCAGCCACATAATTACTTGTTCTTTTCTGTCCAGTGAATGCTTAATGTTTGTGGCCTGTACTACACTGGCCTGCAGTAAAATTGATATCCAATGACGATCTAATATACCTCCAGCCACATAATTACTTTTTCTTTTCTGTCTGGTGAATGCCTACTGTTTGGGGCCTGTACTACAGTGGCCTGCAGTAAATTGATATCAAATGACCGTCTAATAAACCTCTAGCCACATAATTATTTGTTATTTTCTGTCCAGTGAATGCCTAATGTTTGGGGCCTATACTACACTGGCCTGCAGTAAAATTGATATCTAATGATCGTCTAATATACCTATAGCCACATAATTACTTGATCTTTTCTGTCCGGTAAATGCCTAATTTTTAGGGCCTGCGCTACCTTGGCCTGCAGTAAAATTGAAATTCAATGACTGTCTAATATACCTCCAATCACATAATTGTTCTTTTCTGTCCAGTGAATCCTTAATGTTTGGGACCTGTACTCCACTGGCCTGCAGTAAAATTGATAATGAATGATCGTCTAATATACCTCCAGCCACATAATTTCTTGTTCTTTTCTGTACGTTGAATGCCTAATATTTGGGGCATGTACTCCTTTCAAATTTCTGTTTATTAAGCATAATAAATCGAAGAATACACTTATAAACAATAAGGGACAACATGTCCCAGGATCATAAAGCAGAGCATATCCAAGATGGGGCATGTACTCCAGTGGCCTACTGTCACGAGGGTGTCAAGAGCCACGTCTGACTCTGTTATACCCGGGGTCAGGAAGTCGCAGCGGGTGGCTGCGCGCTCTATGTCTAAAGATCACGGTGTTTCTTAGTGTTTGTTTTCTGTGTTTGCCTTGCTATCCTTTTTGTCTCACTCAGGGATCCGTAGCTTCTCCTCCTCAGCTGTTTCTTGTCTGCCACTCCCAAACTCCTTATATTCTCCTCTCACACTTCTCTTGTTGCCAGTTATAGAGCTTCCTGCCTGGACTTCTATACTGACCCACTGGAGCTGAGAATCTGGTTGTTGTTCCAGAGTGCTTCCCTCCGGATCCCTGTTGGGCTTTTGTTGTCTCCTGTTGTTGCCCACCTGGGATTATATGTTTAGTTTGTATTGTCTGTCCTCCCCTTGGTGTTTTCCTTTAGAGCTAGTGGTGCGGACCGCCCTGTTCACTAACTAGGGCTTATCCTAGGGAAAGCCAGGGTTTTAGGCACGTGATCGGCGTACGGGTGAGGAACCCGTCTAGGGACGACAGGGCAGCCAGGCGCCAGCCGCAAGGTGAGTCAGGGGTCACCACCTTCCCTCTCACTAGGGCAGGGCCTCCCTCTTTTCCTCCCTCCGTGTCACGTATGTGACAGTTACGCCGATCGTGATATTATAACTGGCCCTTTTTTTTTTTTTTGAGAAAAAAAAAAAAATATATATATATATATAATTTTTTATTTTTTTTTCTCTCCTTAGAATCCAATATGGATCCTATTGCTGCTTTGGCAAAACAGCTTCAAGGCCTGTCTTTGGAGGTGGCAGGATTGAAGGCGTCTGTCCTCCAACAGCAGCAGCAAATGCAGCAGACCGTAAGCCCAGCGGTTGCTATGGGTAACCAGGTTGTTACAGAACCCAAGGTTGTTCTTCCTGACAGATTCTCTGGGGGAAGGGACAAATTTGTGTTGTTCCGTGAGGCCTGCAAATTATATTTTAAGCTGCGCCCTTACTCCTCAGGTAATGAAGAACAGCGGGTGGGGATTGTTATTTCCCTGCTTCAGGGGGACCCGCAATCCTGGGCGTTCTCGTTACCCCCTGGTTCCCAGGCCCTCCGGTCAGTGGAGGGATTTTTTGGGGCTTTGGGTCTCATATATGATGACCCTGACCGTGTCGCCCTGGCTGAGTCGAAGTTACGGAGACTCCTACAGGGAGATCGGCCAGCAGAGGAATATTGCTCAGAGTTCCGCAGGTGGGCTACGGATACTCAGTGGAACGACCCGGCTCTCAGGAGTCAGTTCTGCTCTGGGTTTTCTGAAAGGGTTAAGGATGCGCTGGCGCTGTATGAGACCCCCCTTTCCCTTGATGCTGTTATGTCCCTCTCTATCAGGATAGATAGACGTCTTAGGGAGAGATCGAAAATTCCTGAGCAATCGGTAACCTCCCCCAAGCAGCAATTAGTCTGTACTGACTTGGATGAGCCTATGCAGCTAGGAGGAACTTCTCGTCAGGTCCGTCCTCCTGAGGTTCGCCGTAGGTGGGGGGCTTGTTTTTTCTGTGGGGGGAAGGGTCATTTCATTAATGTCTGTCCCTCCTTTCCCAAAAACAAAAGACCGTCGGAAAACTACTAACCCCAGGCTGTGCGGAGGATGTCAGCCGGGGGGTATACGTTTCCTCCATACGAACATCTCAATTTGTGTTGCCAGCGGTTATTGTTTTTGGTGTTAAGACGGAGTCTATTTCTTTTTTTCTAGACAGTGGTGCAGGGGTAAATTTGATAGATGCCCATTTTGCCCGCACTATGGGTTTGTCTCTCTGTACGCTGCAGAGACCCATTCCCATATTCGCTATTGACTCTGCTCCTCTGTCTCAGAGAAACCTCACTCACGTTGTCCATAACTTACATCTTCGGGTAGGGGACCACCATAAGGAGCGTCTTTCATGTTACGTTCTGGAGGGCCTTCCCTCTCCTGTGGTATTGGGTCTTCCCTGGTTGTCAGAAGCTACCACCTCATCGTCCTTATGATTGCCCGGTTAACCTGATTCCCGGTGCAAAATTACCCAAGTCCAGGTTGTATAATTTTTCGGGTCCCGAGAGACAAGCCATGAAAGATTATATCTCCGAGAGTCTGGCTAAGGGACACATCAGACCCTCTTCTTCACCCATGGCTGCAGGGTTTTTCTTTGTTAAAAAGAAAGATGGGGGCCTGCGTCCTTGCCTAGATTTCCGTGAGCTAAACCGGATAACCGTCCGAGACCCATACCCTCTTCCTCTCATTCCTGACCTTTTTAATCAGATTGCGGGTGCTAGGTGGTTCTCCAAACTTGATCTTAGGGGGGCCTACAATCTGATTCGTATCAAGGAAGGGGATGAGTGGAAGACAGCTTTTAACACCCCTGAGGGGCATTATGAAAATTTAGTCATGCCTTTCGGTCTGACCAATGCCCCTGCTGTCTTCCAACATTTCGTTAATGATATTTTTAGTCATCTCATCGGCAGGTTTGTAGTCATATACCTAGATGATATCTTAATTTATTCGGCTGATCTGAAAACACATGAAGTACATGTCAGGCAAGTACTGCAGGTCCTACGGACGAATAAATTATATGCGAAAATTGAAAAATGTGTCTTCGCCGTTCAGGAAATACAATTCCTGGGATATCTATTATCTGCTTCAGGTTTCCGTATGGATCCTGGGAAGGTCCACGCAATTTTAGATTGGGATCTTCCTGAGAACCTTAAAGCTCTACAACGGTTTTTGGGTTTCGCAAATTTCTACAGAAAGTTTATTAAAAATTATTCAGTGATCGTTAAACCCCTTACTGACATGACTAGGAAGGGGACTGATTTTTCTAAATGGTCTGACGCCGCTAAAATTGCATTTTCCTCTCTAAAAGAGAGATTTACCTCGGCACCTGTCCTAATTCAACCTGATGTCTCCAAGCCTTTTATTGTTGAAGTTGATGCGTCGGAGGTGGGAGTGGGGGTTGTATTGTCTCAGGGTCCGTCTCCTGGCAAATGGCGTCCTTGCGCTTTCTTTTCCAAAAAATTATCTGCAGCAGAAAAGAACTATGATATTGGAAATAGGGAACTGTTGGCGATTAAACTGGCGTTTGAAGAGTGGCGTCACTTCTTAGAGGGAGCAATCCACCCCGTCACGGTAATTACGGATCACAAAAACCTTCTGTACCTAGAATCGGCTAAGCGTCTCACCCCTAGACAAGCTAGGTGGTCGCTATTCTTTACCAGATTTAACTTTGTAATCACCTATCGTCCTGGGGCAAAAAATACCAAGGCAGACGCATTGTCTCGTAGTTTCCCTGGAGGGGGTAATGTTAGTGATCCGGTACCTATTTTACAAAGAGGAGTGGTTGTCTCTGCTGTACACTCTGTTCTAGAGGGAAAGGTGTTAGAGGCCCAGGGGGACGCCCCGGCCTCTTGCCCCTCAGAGAAATTGTTTGTACCGTTAAACCTGCGTCTTGAGTTATTGAAGGAACATCATAATTCGGCACTTGCTGGGCACCCGGGTAGTAAAGCAACCTTGGAGCTATTGTCTCGTCGTTTTTGGTGGCCAAGGTTGCGTCAGGATGTAATAGATTTCGTGTCTACTTGTTCTACTTGTGCACGCGCGAAAGTCTCTCATACACGTCCAGCAGGGTCTTTATTGCCACTTTTCATCCCCAATAGACCATGGACACATCTATCAATGGATTTCATCACTGACTTACCTTTGTCTGCGGGTAAAACAGTTATCTTGGTAGTAGTAGACAGGTTTAGCAAAATGGTACACTTTATTGCGCTACCCGCACTTCCTAATGCTAAGACTCTTGCTCAGGTGTTTATCAGTGAGATCGTGAAGCTTCACGGGGTCCCTTCCGATGTGGTTTCGGATCGGGGAACCCAGTTTATTTCTAAGTTTTGGAAAGCTTTTTGTACCCGTTTAGGGGTACACTTATCCTTTTCCTCAGCTTTCCATCCTCAGTCGAATGGACAGACTGAGCGTACCAACCAAAACCTAGAAACATATTTAAGGTGTTTTGCGTCTGAAAACCAAGAGGTGTGGTCATCATATTTACCGTTAGCCGAGTTTGCCATAAATAATCGCCGTCAGGAATCCACTGGCAAGTCACCATTTCTTGGTGCATACGGTTTTCATCCCCAATTTTGTACTTTTAAAGAGGGTGGGTCTTCTGGGGTTCCCGAAGAGGAACGGTTTTCTTCATCTCTTTCATCGGTATGGCAGAAGGTGCAAGCTAACTTGAAAAATATGAGTGGTAAATACAAATGCATGGCCGATAAGAAACGGTCGCCAGGTCCGGACCTAGGAGTGAATGACTATGTGTGGTTGTCTACTAGGAATATTAAGTTGAAGGTTCCCTCTTGGAAACTGGGTCCTAGGTTCATTGGTCCTTATAAAATTGTAGCCGTCATTAACCCTGTGGCTTTTCGCCTGGAGCTACCTCAGACTTTTAAGATCCATAACGTCTTCCATAAGTCGTTGCTCAAGAAGTATGTTCCACCTCTAGAACCATCACCGCTGCCACCTCCTCCTGTTGTTGTGGATGGTAATCTGGAGTTTCAAATATCCAGAATTGTTGATTCTCGTCGGGTCCGCCGCTCTCTTCAGTATCTGGTGCATTGGAGGGGTTACGGTTACCGAGGAAAGAATGTGGGTTCCAGCGTCAGAGGTAAACGCCAACAGGTTGATTCAGGCTTTCCATGTGTCTCATTCGGAGAGACCTGGTCCTGAATGTCCGGAGGCCCCTCGTGAAAGGGGGGGTACTGTCACGAGGGTGTCAAGAGCCACGTCTGACTCTGTTATACCCGGGGTCAGGAAGTCGCAGCGGGTGGCTGCGCGCTCTATGTCTAAAGATCACGGTGTTTCTTAGTGTTTGTTTTCTGTGTTTGCCTTGCTATCCTTTTTGTCTCACTCAGGGATCCGTAGCTTCTCCTCCTCAGCTGTTTCTTGTCTGCCACTCCCAAACTCCTTATATTCTCCTCTCACACTTCTCTTGTTGCCAGTTATAGAGCTTCCTGCCTGGACTTCTATACTGACCCACTGGAGCTGAGAATCTGGTTGTTGTTCCAGAGTGCTTCCCTCCGGATCCCTGTTGGGCTTTTGTTGTCTCCTGTTGTTGCCCACCTGGGATTATATGTTTAGTTTGTATTGTCTGTCCTCCCCTTGGTGTTTTCCTTTAGAGCTAGTGGTGCGGACTAGTGTTCCCACCGCCCTGTTCACTATCTAGGGCTTATCCTAGGGAAAGCCAGGGTTTTAGGCACGTGATCGGCGTACGGGTGAGGAACCCGTCTAGGGACGACAGGGCAGCCAGGCGCCAGCCGCAAGGTGAGTCAGGGGTCACCACCTTCCCTCTCACTAGGGCAGGGCCTCCCTCTTTTCCTCCCTCCGTGTCACGTATGTGACAGTTACGCCGATCGTGATACCTACATTAACATTTTTATCCATTGACCGTATATTGTACCTCGAGCCACATAATCACAATTTCTTTTATGTCAGGTGAATGCCTAATTTTTAAGGCCCGCACTCCCGTGGCCTAAAATAATTTTTTTCTAGGCTCCAGCAGTGCACATTTCTGAGAATTTCCTTTTAAGACACATAAAAATGGCCCCTGATTAAAATACATATTTTTTGTGGGAATTTTTGTCATTGACCCCCTCTAGTATGTCACTGTCCATGTTGTGGGACTATTTGTGCACTTCTACTAAGTATTTGGTGGCTGCAAATATGACCTAAAGGTTTTTCAGGTTCACCTGACATTAAAGTGAATGGGGCCTGCCGTGAACTTGTGGTTCGCGAACATTTGATCGTTCATCACCATTGTTGAGACAAGGTTCTTTTCGGTGTAGCCTGGGCCAGATTTTATTGGGATTGGCAGATAGGATTGGAAGTGGAATCTGCCAATCCACACCCTTCCAGCATGGGTGTTCCCTTTAACCAGAGAGGATCGCAGTTGAGTTCTGCAATAATTAGACTGGGATAAAGATCCTCCCAGGGTGTCAGTTAGGGGGAGTGTACAAACAGAGGCCTGGTGAGGCTCTGTGAGTGTGGTCTCAGCTGGGCAAGGCTAAGAGACTACGAGGCTGGAAGATAGTCTGGACTGACCGTGCTACAGCCTGGGGGCTGGTCGACTACTGCCTGAGAATACTGCACCAGAAACAGTGTGTGAACTGCGCTCTGTATAGGTGAGTCAGGTTAATATGTTATATGTTTACGTAGAGTCCAGATGGGCAGGTTTTTATTTTGTACCGTGTTTGTTGCTGCTGGTGTCAAAATATATGCACTGTTTGGACAATCAACATTATTGCCAGTGATAATTCTGTGACTGAGACCCAGGAGATAGAGCTAAACCCTAACAGTACGGACAGTGGCAAAAATTTTGCTGTAGATGGCAAAGTAGCAGCAGAAGAAGAGGGGATGGTAGCATCCACGGCAACAGGCCTGAGCTGCCACTGTCATCCACCGGTCATGTTTTGACCAACAATTCAGCTGTACTGGAATGGTTCAACATAATCTCAAGTGACAACAGAAACAGACAGCCAGGAATTGATTGGTTCCACTCACACCGTTGGCATGGCCCAGGAACTGCCGCTGTGCCCTTAGCTGTCCTGAACCTGCTTCTTGCTTTTGCTGCTCCTTCTGCTAGCCAAGTAATGTATGCCGCCAGCTCTGCACCACTTTTCAGCGAGGATGTGCTTTGTGAGAACAGTCAGCAATTACAGTCCAGCATAGACTTGGAGGAGAGGTCTGCTGCAGACTCCTCTAGGTGTGAAACTACCAATAATGACACTTGGGTGGGAGCACATGTTGCAAGAGGTCAGGGATGTGCGCAAGAGACACGTGATGACCAAACGGGTGCAGATGATGTAGAAGATGTAACCGATCACTCCCCATCATCATCAATGGGGAGGGTGACAGAGTGCCCATGAGACAACAGGGAGGTAGAGTGCCTGTGAGACAGCCGGGTGGAAGCAGTGGGAGATCTGCAGCCAATTGCAGGAGGGGTACACCATCTGATACTTAAAAGACTATCTGTGAGGAACACTCTAGCATTGCACAGGTGTCACGGACGGTGTACAGGAAACAAGGCAAAGCAACATGTATAAACGACTCGCTGGATCCAAAAGCTAAGGAACCAAGGGAGACCCCTGCAGAAGACCTGGCACTTTCCCTGGCTGCTCAGCCTATGCAAAGATCCGAATGGTGGAGGTTTGCATATCCACGAACCTTGACTATTAAAGCCCTGAGCACCCTACAATAGTGAGGGGACACGACCACCGGCTCCCTACACAAGATACGGAGGGAGTCAGGGTCACCTGGGATCCAGCAAACAGATAATAACAGATAAAGGTACAACACTTAGCTTTGAAGCAAACAGGCGGACAGAGTCAGCGTGCACACACACTCCAGGAAGTAGTATAAGCCGCCCAGAAAAGCCTTCTGGAGAAGAATTTAAAGGGAAGCAATTAGTCCAACACATGACAGCTGAGAGAGGCTGATGAGAGGAGGAGCTGAATATCACAACACAGAAACTCAAGGAGGAGGTTCTGAAAGGCCTCTGTCAGAGCTTCTCAGCTGTCTGGTTGTGACAGTACCCCTCCCTCTACGAGTGGACTCCGGACACTCAGAACCCACCTTCTCAGGATGGGACCTATGGAAAGCCCTGATGAGACGAGAGGCCTTAATGTCCGTCACTGGGACCCACATCCTCTCCTCAGGACCATACCCCTCCCACTGAACAAGGTACTGAAGAGAACCGCGGACAAGACGAGAATCCACAATCCTAGAGACCTGAAATTCAAGATTCCCATCAACCATAATCAGAGGAGGAGGCAAAGGCGAGGGTACAATGGGTTGAACATAAGGTTTCAATAAGGACTTTTACATTATGGATCTTCCAAGTCTGAGGAAGATCAAGACGGTAGGCAACAGGATTGATGACAGACAGGATTTTGTAAGGCCCAATAAACCTAGGACCCAACTTCCAGGAGGGAACCTTCAATTTGATATTCTTGGTAGACAACCACACCAGATCACCAACATTCAGGTCCGGACAAAGCACACGTCTCTTATCAGCCACACGCTTATATCTCTCACTCATGCTCTTTAGATGATCTTTAATCTTTTGCCAAATAGATGACAAAGACGAGGAGAATCTGTCCTCATCAGGTAAACCAGAAGACCCCTCTCCCGAGAAAGTCCCAAACTGTGGATGAAACCCATATGCACCAAAAAATGGTGACTTATCAGAGGACTCCTGACAACGGTTATTTAAAGCAAACTCAGCAAGGGACAAAAAAGAACACCAATCCTCTTGATTCTCCGCCACAAAACAACGCAGATATGTCTCCAGATTCTGATTGACGCGCTCTGTCTGGCCATTCGACTGCGGGTGGAAAGCAGAAGAGAATGACAACCGAACCCCCAAGCGAGAACAGAAAGCCTTACAGAATCTGGAAACAAACTGCGTGCCCCTATCAGAGACTATGTCTGAAGGAATACCGTGCAATTTGACCATGTGATCAACAAATGCCTGTGCCAGCGTCTTAGCATTGGGCAAACCAGGAAAAGAGATGAAATGCACCATTTTGCTAAAACGGTCCACCACCACCAGAATCACAGTCTTCCCCGAGGAACGAGGCAGGTCCGTTATGAAGTCCATGGACAGATGTGTCCAAGGACGGGAAAGAATGGGTAAGGGAAGGAGAGGACCTGATGGCCGTGAATGAGGGACTTTGGCACGAGCGCAAGTCTCGCAGGCTGCCACAAAACCCTCAACCGACTTACGAAGCGCAGGCCACCAGAATCTCCGAGCGATGAGATCCAGTGTGGCTCTTACCCCCGGGTGCCCAGCAAGGACCGTATCGTGGTGTTCTTTAAAAATCTTGTGTCTTAAAGCGAGAGGCACAAACAACCTCCCAGGAGGACAAAGATCAGGAGCCTCTGACTGGGCTGCCTGCACCTCTGCCTCCAATTCAGGAAAAAGAGCAGAGACCACCACACATTCAGCCAAAATGGGACCCGGGTCTTCAAAATTCCCGCCTCCCGGAAAACAACGTGACAGGGCATCTGCCTTCACATTCTTAACTCCAGGGCGGAACGTGACAACAAAATTAAACCTAGAAAAGAACAACGACCATCTGGCCTGTCTCGGGTTCAGACGCTTGGCTGACTCCAAGTAGGCCAGATTTTTATGATCAGTAAATACGGTAATAGGGTGTCTGGCTCCCTGTAGCCAATGGCGCCATTCCTCAAAAGCCAACTTGATGGCCAACAATTCCCTATCTCCCACATCGTAATTTCTCTCTGCGGAGGAGAGTTTTCTTGAGAAAAAGGCACACGGTCGCCATTTGGCAGGAGAGGAACCCTGAGACAAGACCGCCCCCACACCCACCTCAGAAGCATCAGCCTCAACTATGAAGGGCAAAGAAACATCAGGTTGCACCAAGATGGGAGCGGAAGCAAAACTCTCCTTGATATCAGAAAAAGCCTTACGCGCCTCTACTGACCAAGAAGAAAAATCTACCCCCTTTCTGGTCATATCAGTGAGTGGTTTAACAATAGAAGAATAATTCAAAATGAACTTCCTGTAATAATTGGCAAAGCCCAAAAAACGCATCAGTGCCTTTTGATTCTCAGGAAGCTCCCACTCAAGCACAGCGCGGACCTTCTCGGGGTCCATGCGAAAACCAGAAGCGGAGAGAAGAAACCCCAGAAATTGAATTTCTGGAACCGCAAACACACATTTTTCCAGTTTCGCATATAATTTATTCTCCCGCAGGATGAGCAAGACCTGACGTAAATGTTCCTTATGAGTTTTGAAATCGGGAGAAAAAATCAAAATGTCATCCAAATACACCAATACAAATTTTCCCATCAAATGATAAAAAATGCTGTTCACGAAATGCTGAAAAACGGCTGGGGCATTCATCAAACCAAAAGGCATAACCAAATTTTCAAAATGGCCCTCAGGGGTATTGAAGGCCGTCTTCCATTCGTCCCCTTCTCTGACCCTGACCAGGTTGTATGCCCCTCTTAAATCTAATTAGAAAAATACTTTAGCCCCAACAACCTGGTTAAATAGGTCCGGGATCAGAGGAAGCGGATAAGGGTCACGAATTGTGATATTGTTCAGCTCCCTGAAATCCAGACAAGGTCTTAAAGAACCATCTTTTTTCTTAACAAAGAAAAAAACAGCGGCAACAGGTGACTTCGAGGGTCGTATGTGTCCTTTTCTCAGACTCTCAGAGATATAAGCACGCATAGTGATCCTCTCAGGTTGGGAAAGATTGTATAAATGAGATTTAGGCAGCTTGGCGTCTGGGATGAGATTAATAGGGCAATCGTACTCCCTGTGCGGGGGCAAATCCTGAACTCCACTCTCAGAGAAGACATCCGAAAATTCAGAGAGAAAAGATGGTACAGTCTTAGTAGCAACCTCAGAAACAGATGTCATGAGGCAATTCACTCTGCAAAAGTCACTCCAACCATTTATTTGCCTCGCTTGCCAATCAATGGTGGGGTTATGCTTAGTGAGCCAGGGCAGCCCCAACACCAGAGGGGTCGGTAAACCGCTAAGGACGAAACATGACACATCCTCAACATGAGCATCACTCACAATTAAACGGATTTTGTGAACTATGCCCTTTAATGATTTTTGAGAAAGTGGAGCGGAATCGATAGCAAAAACAGGAATATCCTTTCCCAAAGTGCGCACCTGGAAACCATGAGTTATCGCAAATTGATTATCAATGAGATTAACCGCTGCTCCACTATGCACAAAAATCTCACAAAAAATGTTCTTGCTCTCTAGCGCCACCCTAGCCGGCAGGACAAAACGGGAACTACAAGCAAATGGAAAACCTTCAATTTCCGCCTCAACCCTGCCAATAGTAACAGACGGAACATTTTTAAAAGATTTTTTCCTGTTTGTTTCTTTATTACTCCCAGAAAACTGCCTGAATCTCCTAGAGGGACAAATATTTGCCAAATGATTTATACCTCCACAACAAAAACAAACCCTCCCATGCGAGCTGAATCTTCTATTGTCAGAAGCAATCAACCCCAGCTGCATGGGCTCCTGCTCAGAAGGGGCTGACGGCGACTGAGACCCCTGCGCACAGAGCGGGGCCGCTGCACTGTCCTGGGACTGCGTATGACAGGAAGGAGACATCTCTCCTCTCTCTCTAAGACGCCTGTCAATACGAACGGCCTGAGACATAGCAGAGTCCAAAGAAATAGGCCTCTCATGAAAGGCAAATGCATCTTTCAATCCCTCTGAAAGACCATGGCAAAATTGACTTCGGAACGCAGCATCATTCCAACCAGTATCAACTGCCCATCTCCGAAATTCTGAGCAGTATATTTCTGCGGATTGTTTACCCTGGCATAATAGACGTAGTTTAGACTCAGCCAGAGCAATACGATCCGGATCATCATATATCTGACCCAGGGCTAAAAAGAATTCATCCACTGAACGGAGAGGCCGTGCCCCCTCCGGCAGCGAAAAGGCCCAGGACTGAGCTTTACCTCTGAGCAGCGATATAATGATCCCCACCCTCCGTTCCTCATCACCAGAAGAATGGGGAAGAAGGCGAAATTGGAGTTTGCAAGCCTCTCTAAAACGCACAAAATTCTCACTACCCCCGGAAAACGTATCCGGGAGCGAGATCTTAGGCTCAGAACAAACTCCATGAGCACCAGCTGAACCGGTCACTTGAAGCTGAGAAAAAGTCCTGCGGAGATCAGCTACCTCCAAGGAAAGACCCTGAAGGCGTTCAGCCAAAAGTGAAACCGGATCCATGCTTGAGGCGGTTATGGCGGCTTATAATGTCACGGATGGTGTACAGGAAACAAGGCAAAGCAACATGTATAAACGACTCGCTGGATCCAAAAACTAAGGGAGACCCCTGCAGAAGACCTGGCACTTTCCCTGGCTACTCAGCCTATGCAAAGATCCGAATGGTGGAGGTTTGCATATCCACGAACCTTGACTATTAAAGCCCTGAGCACCCTACAATAGTGAGGGGACACGACCACCGGCTCCCTACACAAGATACGGAGGGAGTCAGGGTCACCTGGGATCCAGCAAACAGATAATAACAGATAAAGGTACAACACTTAGCTTTGAAGCAAACAGGAGGACAGAGTCAGCGTGCACACACACTCCAGGAAGTAGTATAAGCCGCCCAGAAAAGCCTTCTGGAGAAGAATTTAAAGGGAAGCAATTAGTCCAACACATGACAGCTGAGAGAGGCTGACGAGAGGAGGAGCTGAATACCACAACACAGAAACTCAAGGAGGAGGTTCTGAAAGGCCTCTGTCAGAGCTTCTCAGTTGTCTGGTTGTGACAACAGGTTCATAAAAGCATTGGCAGGCAGTCATCACACAGTGGTGGAGGGATAATCCCATACTAGCCAGTGTGGGAATTTTTCACCAAGTCGTTGGTGAACATTAGCGTGGTGGTATATTGAATGTGTGGGCAGGAGGTGAGGCATGGCCAAGGTGCTAATGTTGGAACAATGGCCCTGCATCAACACATGGAGCATCACCAAAAAGTGGCATTAGAAAATAAAGTGGCCTCCTCAAAGGTCCTGAGTTTTCTCAGGCCCTTTAAGGAAGCCACTTTATTTGTCAGCATAACTACGGTATGAACGATGTCATTCCACGCCTTCATGTCCTGGAGGGGATGCTGACAAATCTGATTGGTGAGTGGACAGAAGATACTGTATGGCACCTACATCTCATGGCCACCTGATTCTTGAGGAGGATGAACTGGCAGAGGAGGAAGATGAGGACATAAATGCCCTGAAATTTTATACACAACTAGGTGGTTTATCTGCCCAAGCATCAGGAGGGGAGCAGGAGGAGCATAAGGAGCATGAGGAACCAGGAGGTGATGATGACAAAGATGACCTTGACAGACCGTAGAAGAATGCAGTAGAGATCGAGGCAGAGAGGCCCTCCAAGTTCCTTGCGCAAATGGCCAGATGCATGCTGTCATGTTTGTGTAGTGACAGCTGCATTGTCAGGATTCGGCAGAGGGAGAGCTACCGGGGGGGGGGGGGCATTTTTTAGACCTTCTTACAGGGATGCAAAAATTTACTATTATAGATACATGCTGTGTAGTCGGTTGGTCACTGCTTATGAGCACCATCGCCTGTCCTTAGGAAGGTCTGACTGCGGGGACTGTCTGCAGTCACACTCCACTGCCATAACTGGTGGGGGGGGCGGGGGTCAGGAGCAGCACCAACTCCATATGCAGCAACTTCAGTCTGGAGTCTATTATGACCAGTTGTCTTCACCCACCTACCAAAGAAAACACTCAGCAGCAGCGGTATAACCTCAACCAGCAAGTGGTGGCATACTCGGACTGCATCTTGTCCCCCATGATCCAAGATTCCCTGGACTACTGTGTATGCAAAATTGAAGTGTGGCTGCAACTGGCCGAGTTTGCTATGGGTATGCTTTCCTGCCCAGCCAGTAGAGTGACATTAGAGCGGGTGTTCAGTGCAGCAAGAGGCATAGTTACCCCTAGGAGAACTCGCCATTCATCCCAAAACATTCATAAGCTAACCTTCATAAAGATGATTTGTGGATTAACCAGCATTTACAGACACCAGTGCCACTATGTACTAATATGTACATGTTACATTTTTAAAAGGATATGCATGCCACTGGGCCTTGCTATTACACTGCTGTTGTTAGGTTCTGCTACCACTGTGATCTGCCACCATCTTGTGCTGTATGCCACTGCTGCTGCCACCATCCCCACTATGTTAAGGGACCACTATTGCCCCTGTTTGTCGGTTCTGATATCACCATTATTTTTTTCATTCTTCTGATCCATGTATGCTTTTCCTTTTGTTTAAAAGAAGGGATTATCTATGAATCTTGGTGCACTGCACAGTGATGCAGACGGCAATAAATTACACCTACCTGTAATACTGACGATACAGTACCTACAGAGCAGATTAACTATGAATGTGGGTGCACTAGAATGTAAAGCACATGTCAATACACTCTTCCTGCACTGTCCCTGCAGTTTAAATTCCAAGCCTTCACACTGAAGTTGTGGCACCAAGTGGGATGGATATTATTAGGCAGAGTGTCTGGGTATACTTGATTTATCATGGTTTGTGACTAATTAATTCTGAAATAATTGCATTTCTTGTTAAAGTTCAGCGAATCGGGTGAATCAAATTTTTCAAAACTCCACTAGTTTCAATAAAAATAGAATTATTGTTTTTGGAGGTTAAACACTTCATTGATAACTGATTTAAAGCAAACACTGTACAGTACATATATTAAGATTCATTTATGTTCTCTGTTCATATGTATGCAAAAATGAATAAACCAATCTGCACCAAATAACACAATCATTTCCATTTTATATAGGATTCCCATTACATCCAAGCATTATTTGTTTACTCACCATGAATAGAACGTACCAATACTTGATTGTACCCATAGTGGATTTCGGTATTCTCATAAATTGAAACCTTTTCTTACCAGTCATGACTCTACAAAGAAACCTTACGCGAGAAGAAAGACTCCAGCAGAAAAACGCATGGCTGCTACCTGACCTGATGCAACCAGTATAGTTGTTGTCTGGTATATAAAGTTTCTTTCACTATTGCAGTACCGCCTTTTCCGGTAGGATGTTCCAGCATACAATATTGGCAATTGAAAGGACAAAGACCATTGCACAACATTTTTTTCTGGTTGAATCCTGGCATATTTCACAGATTATGACTGGATATCTGCCAGACCCCATTAAAGTTAATGGGGTTAGCGGGCATTCCGGTAACATCCAGCAGTGTCGGATAGGGAAAACTTGCGAAACTAGCCTAATACAGTTCATTAGAAGCACTTTTGAGGAAGGGCATTGATGCGGAAGCCAAATATGTCGAACTGTAGGTCCTTCATTAATACATGATTTAGTGTTATGTAAAAATTGGGGCAAATTAGTCTGGTCGTTTGGCTGTGCATTAAAAATGGAAAACCGACAACTGAAATTCTTTTTGAAGTAAGACTATAATTGACATTATTTTTATATAATAGCAATTTATAATAAATATTTACTACCATGTTTCCCTTGATCGAAAACAAAATTTTTTGAAGATTAATTGGATGCTCCACAGTTTTTATATCTACTAACAAAATAAAATGATTGCTCTAGAAAAAAAGGAAAATATTTAGTTAAGTTTTTAATTAAATAATGTGTGAATCGACTTCTAAGAAAATATTTTTCTCATCTGCAGGACTCCTTCAGTAGTGAGGGGCTGTCCCCGTGGGTGAAGAAGCACTCACCTTCTGTAAGCTTGACAGAGCGGAACTGTTACCCTGGCTCAGACAATTTCCTGACAGCGATACTAATCCGATTAGCAGAGCAAGTGCAGAGGATATGCTTCTGTTTCAAAGTTGTATCCATATACCTACCTATCAATCAACCTACCTACCTACTTATCTATCAATTTATCTATGCAAAAATCTCATATACAAACCACAAACCAAAAGTGTCCTGGATCTGGCAGGACAGTCCCAGATTTTGGAGGCTAATTTGTTCACTGATGTGAATGAGAACCATTTTATTATTTTGTTAATTTTAACATATACAAGGCAACATTAGGGATGTATCTCTCCCCCCCCCCCATCCCTTTCCTTCCCTCAGACCTTCCTACGTTTTTATCTTCCTCTTTTTATTTGTTATTATGTGATCTGCATTTTCTCAAACGACTGTACTACTTCAGATGCATTCTTGTATTCGCGCCCATGTAGGGCAAGCAAAGATTGTATGTCCTACTGCTGTAAAACCAATAAAAACAATTTTAAAACAAACAATATTAACATATACAAAATGTGTTCTGTGTCACAAAATGCACTATGAACAAATGGCACCCCATAGTAAACAGGTCTTAACACTTCTCCAATAAGCTAGTCACACACTAGAATCTCCATATACCATAGGGAACAATAATTGAACACTAGGCAGTAATATTAACCGCCTCCGGACCGTCTAACGCAGGATTGCGTTGCGGAGGCGGTCGATTCATTCCTCCTGGATGCATATATGCGTCCTCTCGCGAGACACAAGATTTCCTGTGAACGCGCGCACACAGGAGCACACGTTCACAGGAACCGGAGGTAAACAAGTGCATCTACAGCCTGCCAGCGGCGATCATTCACTGGCAGGCTGTAGATGCAATTTTTTTAACCCCTGAAAGGTATATTAGATGCTGTTTTGATAACAGCGTCTAATATACCTGCTACCTGGTCCTCTGGTGGTCCCTTTTGCTTGGATCGACCACAGGCAGCTCTGTAAAGTAGCACCAAACACCACTACACTACCCCCCCTGTCACTTATTAATCCCTTATTAATCCCTGATCACCCAAATAGACTCCCTGATCACTCCCCTGTAAGGCTCCATTCAGACGCCTGTATGTGTTTTACGGATCCGTGGATCCACAGATCCGCGATCCGCAAAACACATACGGACGTCTGAATGAAACCTTACAGGGGGGTGATCAATGCCAGGGGGGTGATCACCCCATATAGACTCCTTAATCACCCCCCTGTCATTAATCACCCCCCTGTAAGACTCCATTCAGACGTCTGTAAGTGTTTTGCGGATCCCTGGATCCGCGGATCCGTAAAACACATACGGACGTCTGAATGGAGCCTTACAGGGGGGTGATCACCCCATATAGACTCCCTGATAACCCCCCTGTCATTGATCACCCCCCTGTAAGGCTCCATTCAGACGTCCGTATGTGTTTTACGGATCCGCGGATCCACGGAGTCTATATGGGATGATCACCCCCCTGTCATTGATCACCCCCCCTGTAAGGCTCCATTCAGACGTCCGTATGTGTTTTACGGATCCGCGGATCCACGGAGTCTATATGGGGTGATCACCCCCCTGTCATTGATCACCCCCCCTGTAAGGCTCCATTCAGACGTCCCCTCAAAAGTGATCTTTTTATAGCGCCGCAGCGATTTTGCAGTGTTTTTGCAGTGATCAGAATAAAAATAATTTCTGTCACTGCGGTGGGGCGGACTGAACGCAAGTGTGCGCACAAGATCAGGCCTGATCTGGCGAACACTGCGTTTTTTGTAGAGCCTATAGAACATGTCCTATTCTTGTCCGCAATTGTGGACAAGAAAAGGCAATTTCTATATAGTTCTGGCAATGTGCGGAAAGCACATTGCCGGTGTCCGTGTTTTGCGGATCCGCGGTGTCCGGGTATTGCGGATCCGTGCATTTCCGCAAAACACATACGGATGTCTGAATGGAGCCTTACAGGTGGGTGATCACCCCATATAGACTTTCTGATCACCCCCCTGTCATTCATCACCCCCCTGTAAGGCTCCATTCAGACGTCCGTATGTGTTTTACGGATCCGCGGATCCACGGATCCGCAGATCCGCAAAACACCATACAGACTCCCTGATCACAACCCAGACACCGGCAATGTGCTTTCCGCATTTTGCGGACCTACACATTGCCATAACTATAGAGAAAATGCCATTTCCTGTCTGCAATTGCGGACAAGAATAGGACATGTTCTATAGGCTCTACAAAAAACGCAGTGTTCGCCAGATCAGGCCTGATCTTGTGCGCACACTTGCGTTCAGTCCGCCCCACCGCAGTGATAGAAATTATTTTTTTTCTCATCACTGCAAAAACACCGTAAAATCGCTGTGGCGCTATAAAAAGATCACTTTTGAGGGGCATGGCGAGTTCATAGAAGATTTTTTTTTTGGGGCACAAGTTAGCGGAAATTGATTTAATTTTTTGTTTTTTTTTCTTACAAAGTCTCACATTTCACTAACTTGTGACAAAAAATAAAATCTCACATGAACTCACCATACTCCTCACTGAATCCAAATGCGTAACATTTTTTAGACATTTATTGTCACGATACTGGTGCAATAGAACTGGAATCCGATGGCCAGGACATGGGAGCAGAGTATATATAGTACGGATGTAGCAGAACCCACGTTGTTGTGCCCCGCACAGATGAGGCAGAGTCTGTAGACGAGAACCGAAGTCAGGATTATCAGAAGTCAGGGCAGGCGGCAAGCTGGCAGGAAAGTAGACGAGCAGAAGGTCAGGGCAGGCGGCAAGCTGGCAGGAAGGTAGACGAGCAGAAGATCAGGTCAGGCGGCAAGCAGGTACGTAGGTCCAAGAACAGTCCGGGGGGAAGAGGAAGAGGAAGAGTGAGTTCCATCAAGAGGATTGCGGACTAAAAGACAAACACAATACTCCAGCAAAGATAGGAAGGTCTGGCCAGTTTAAAAAGGAACAGGAACAGGAAGTGAGATGGCAACCAGGAAACACATAATCCACCATATTGACTGAGGGCAAACTTGAGGCCAAAGGAAACTATATCAGGGTGGTTTCTGACATTTATATTCCAGACTTCTCATGCTTTAAGGCCCCTAAAATGCCAGGGCAGTATAAATACCCCACAAATGACCCCATTTCGGAAAGTAGACACCCCAAGGTATTCGCTGAGGGGCATATTGAGTCCATGAAAGATTGAACTTTTTGTCACAAGTTAGCGGAAAAGGAGACTTTGTGAGAAAAAACAAAAAAAATATAAATTTCCGCTAACTTGTGCCCAAAAAAAAAAAAAAATTCTATGAACTCGCCATGCCCCTCACGGAATACCTTGGGGTGTCTTCTTTCCAAAATGGGGTCACTTTCAGGGTATTTATACTGCCCTGGCATTTTAGGGGCCCTAAAGCGTGAGAAGAAGTCTGGAATATAAATGTCTAAAAGTGCCCTCCTTTGGGCTCCTAGGCTGCAAAAACGTGTCACACATGTGGTATCGCCATACTCAGGAGAAGTAGGGCAATGTATTTTGGGGTGTATTTTTACATATGCCCATGCTGGGTGAGAGAAATATCTCTCTAAAATGACAACTTTGTATAAAAAAAATAGGAAAAGTTGACTTTTAGAGAGATATTTCTCTCGCCCAGCATGGGTATATGTAAAAATACACCCCAAAACACATTGCCCTACTTCTTATGAGTACGGCGATACCACATGTGTGACATTTTTTTGCAGCCAAGGTGCCCAAAGGGGCCCAAATTCTAAAGGATTTCACAGGGCATTTTTTACGCATTTGGATTCCAAACTACTTCTCACGCTTTAGGTCCCCTAAAATGCCGGGGCAGTATAACTACCCCACAAGTGACCCCATTTTGGAAAGAAGACACCCCAAGGTATTTTGTGATGGGCATAGTGAGTTCATGGAAGTTTTTATTTTTTGTCACAAGTTAGTGGAATATGAGACTTTGTAAGAAAAAAAAAATATCATAATTTTCCGCAAACTTGTGA
Organism: Bufo gargarizans; assembly: GCF_014858855.1. Lineage (NCBI taxonomy): Eukaryota > Metazoa > Chordata > Amphibia > Anura > Bufonidae > Bufo > Bufo gargarizans. The sequence goes on from NC_058080.1 coordinate 190,898,146, forward strand.
CAAAAAATAAAAACTTCTATGAACTCACTATGCCCATCAGCGAATACCTTAGGGTGTCTACTTTCCGAAATGGGGTCATTTGTGGGGTGTTTCTACGGGCATTGTAGAACCTCAGGAAACATGACAGGTGCTTAGAAAGTCAGAGCTGCTTCAAAATGCGGAAATTCACATTTTTGTACCATAGTTTATAAACACTATAACTTTTACCCAAACCAATAAATATACACATATTGCATATTTTTTTTTATCAAAGACATGTAGAACAATAAATTTAGAGAAAAATTTATATAGAAATGTATTTTTTTTTTTTTAATTACAACTGAAAGTGAAAAATTTCATTTTTTTGCAAAAATTTCGGTCGATTTCGATTAATAACAAAAAAGTTAAAGTGTCAGCAGCAATGAAATACCACCAAATGAAAGCTCTATTAGTAAGAAGAAAAGGAGGTAACATTTATTTGGGTGGTAAGTTGTATGACCGAGCAATAAACGGTGAAAGTAGTGTAGTGCAGAATTGTAAAAAGTGGTCTGGTCATTAAGGGGGTTTAAGCTAGGGGAGCTGAGGTGGTTAATAAAATGCATTCCAAGCTTATTGGAGATAACTGATTTCCCAAAATATGTTTCGGGTCCAATTTGGGCCATTAGATTTGATTTGGTCAGAATAAACTTGGCCTGAATTGAAAGTGCCCCTATTGCACTAAAAAAGCTGTTCATGACACTGTGAGGTCTCCTAGGGCTGTATCCAAATCATTTTTAAGATCTTAAAAGGAATTGTGCAGTAATATAAATTTATACAGTCATAATTATGCTTTCACAATACAATTCACTTACTACTTATAAATACCTCTAACTCCCTTTTCTGAGCCAATAACAATTTATCATGCCCCTATAGTTTCTTCAGCAAAAATAATGCCCTTATAGTGACACCAGTAATCATAATCATACCACCTTAATGCCTCCAGTAGTAAAAATGCCCCATTATAAGCCTCCAGTAATAAAAATGCCTCTATTGTGCTCCCAGTATTAATAATGCCCCCTATAATGCATCTAGCAATAATAATGCTCCATAAAATGCCACCAGTATAATGCACTGAGAGGCGGCCGCTCGCTCGGCCGCTCTATCCTCAATGCGCCTGCGCCAATGACGTCACATCTACACCCGGCGCAGGCGCATTGAGGATGGAGCGGCCGCCTCTCAGTGCACCTGCGCCAATTGAAGACAGGTACGGCCGCGGCGCAGGCGCAAGATTTTAAATGAAACCAGGCAGGGCCAGCAGAGAACAATTCCGTTCCCTGGCCTTGTCAATCACAATGTGGAGGGGAAAATATACGGAAAAAGACTGCGCTGCAAGAGGAAAATCTTCTCTGTGTATAAAGTTCACTTTCAAGTCTTCAACTAGTAGAATCACAAACCACCTCACAATCCAACATTAGTGTGCAAATCTGTGGATAATGAAAAAAACGCACTATGGTGTAGCAGGTTCCAAACAACTAACGCTCCATGTGAACAAATTTATACTCACAAGATCCCTTGTAAGTGAAGGCGTGTATAGATATCGATGGTGTCAAGATAGAGCTCTGTGGAAAAGAGGACTATAGCGTAGTATATCACAACACTTAGAATGCCTGCAAACAGATTATACTCACAGGGCTTCACTTATCAGGTGCGCATATAAGATTTTCTTTGGGTAAGTGAAGCCCTGTGAGTATAATCTGTTTGCAGGCATTCTAAGTGTTGTGATATACTACGCTATAGTCCTCTTTTCCACAGAGCTCTATCTTGACACCATCGATATCTATACACGCCTTCACTTACAAGGGATCTTGTGAGTATAAATTTGTTCACATGGAGCGTTAGTTGTTTGGAACCTGCTACACCATAGTGCGTTTTTTTCATTATCCACAGATTTGCACACTAATGTTGGATTGTGAGGTGGTTTGTGATTCTACTAGTTGAAGACTTGAAAGTGAACTTTATACACAGAGAAGATTTTCCTCTTGCAGCGCAGTCTTTTTCCGTATATTTTCGTCAAGTAATAGACTTTTCCCACATTGTCTTCAGACTTGCAGCGCTCGAGGATATTGGTGTATTTAACAGAGACTTTATCTTTTTATTGCTTACAATGTGGAGGGGGCGTCTTTACAATCGGAGGATGCGGCTGCTACCAGCAAGTAGCCGCCCTACTTGCTGGTAGCAAGGTAATTACCATATTTTAAAAGCTTGTTTTAAACTAAATCTACAGGACCAAAATGATTAATTTGATCATGTAGTCATAAATCGCAGTGTAGGGATTATAAGTAAGCAAAAAAAAAAAAAAAGCTTTAGTGGGGTGATAGAAGCCCTTTAATGTCGCTGACTTCTGCCGTAGATTTCACCCGTTACAATGCAGAAGCTGAAGTTTTAACCTAATCAACAGCATTTCCATTTGGCACAGATTTTGCTGTTACTGGAATTATGTAAGACATACTGTAGACAGCGGACCCACCATGTGGAAATACCCTTAAGCATTTCTTTAAAAAGGCCTATGCTAAATAACTATAATCTATCTAAAGCCATAATCCACGACCCATACACAACAGGAATTGATCGCATCTATCCCCACTCTATTGCTCTGCTTCAACAAACTATGCTGCATTAGTCTGCACTACATACCCGTGTTGCCTCACATACCGGCGATTTGTTTATACAGCTTTAATTGGTTTAGTGGGGTGACAGAAGCCCTTTAACTGACATGCTGAAGATGTGTGAATTTTTGGGCAGAAATGTACAGTCGTGTGTGAATGAGATTTGTTAAAATATCATCCACTTTGTTGTAACTGTAAAATCTGTATTTTATGCACCCAATTCTGCTATGGAAAATCAACAGTGGGACTGCTAGGAGCAGATCTGTCTATTCCTTCAGTGCCAATGGACTTCCCAGAGCTGACTTTAAGGAGCTGATGTTACACTCCAGCTGCTCTATTTTATATGATAGAGCCTGTATTGAACACTTTTAGCTAAATATCCCACAAGACCCCTCTGTACTCTCCCAGACCACTAATAGTTGCCTGTAGGCTCACTGGACACTTCACAACACCTACACATGACCTTCAATCAACAAGGCAGTCATATTGCCTTCTACAAGATACAGCATAGAACAGGACTCCGGATCTACAGTTCACCCCCTTCAACAACTCAGGATGGTCAGCTAACCAGTTTCCAGCCTATTAACATCAACAGGCCATCTCTAAAGCTCAGGCACCTCACATGGTTACTCCACACACTCCAGATCTCCTTTATTTATGGACACCTGTCTAATAGCATGATGGTGCAGAGCATCAACATATATATGGTCTGTACTCATGTTAGCACCAGGCTCTTTGTGGTTTTACTGTGGATAGGCCAACGTACCTCCCACTATTACCATCCTCAGCAGATTCTCACTCCTAAGCTGCCATGGTTTCGCACTCACATTCACATGACAATGCCATGTAATCTGCCATCCTATATGCAGAAGAACATATATGCAGTTAAATACAACCTATATGTACAAGTTTTTATCAATAAACTTTAACTATGCTCAACCCATATAAATTCATACAGTAGTACATTAGTTAAAGGGGTTATCCCATGATTAATGTAAAAAAATAAACTCACACATCATCTAGTACATGACAATATATTTTTAACAAAGCTAGAACCAGCCCTGTACCTCACATGGATCCAGATATCTCCTCATTCATTGCTCTGCTAGATTTTTATATCAAGCTGGCAGCTCAAGAGGAGTGTATTTTCTGCTGCAGCTCAGCTCTCCCTATCACAGCTCAGTTGAAAGATGAAACTGACCATGTGCGGCCAGCTCAATGAGCAGGACAAAGAAATAAGAAAAAAACTAACAGCAGGTGGCCCTATACAGATACATTTTATTGAATAACTCAGCGGCTATGGTAAATGTTTAATTACATGCAATTACAAAAGTATTCAGATCCAGGTGCTGATTTGAAAACTGTAGAATATTATTTGTGGGACAACCCCTTTAACTGAATATGGCACAGTCTAATATCTACAAGTGAAGGGATTTAGTTATAAGGCTGGTTGAGTTTGTGTTTCAGTTAAGGAAAAGTGCATCTTATTAAATTCTCTAAAGCATAATACATAGGTTATACAGTAAAAAGAAAGAGTGGCTATAGTCCAAATTCAATGCTATACAAATTCTTGTGAAAGTACTCCTATACATCATCCTCTAGTAACGTGTATTGTTATTTTTATGGCATATTTACTAATTGTATGCAATTACTTTCTGCATCTTTAGATTCTCATAAAAGTCTATAGCTATGAATTTGATAAATTGTATAATATGTCTTTTTCATATGCCCACAAAATATTTCTCATAAAACAGCAATTGTAGTTTGGTTTCTCTTTGAATTGTCTCTTAACACATGCTTCGTTAGATTCATTTGCATACATCTTTTTTAAACACTATTAGACAGTATGACAGCTCTGCAGGAAAATACAGTATTGGCATTTTAAAGAGGATAAAACATGCTGCAGAAATATTGACAAATCCATATTTTATTAAAAGTGCCACTTAGTTTCTATTTTAACATAACTTCTATTTGTTAGAAGCAGCAGGGGATTTCCCAGTTGCTTCATATTCACCTATTTACTAATTTCGCTGGGACAGTTGCCATGCAACTGCATTACAACTGAATCTAGTTGGATTACCAACTAGCTTAGCTTGGTTAATAAGGCTGGAGCTGCTGATTACTGAGCCCTTATATTTCTAGGCCTCATTCCATTCCTTTTCCTTGGGGTAGCTTATGCTATTTGTATTTCTTTCTAGATTCTTTGTATCATGTTCTAGTGTAGTGAACTATCTGTGTATCCAGGAAATCTGTAGTCCTACACTCTTTCATTGTTATAATTTGAAGTTTGTTGCCGAGTTGTTGATTCAGTATAGCTTTGTACCTGTTCGTTGTCATTCATTCTTTATCAACCCTGTATGTCATACCATCTTCTATCCACTCCATTGATGGACTCCCATATCCTCAATCTCTGACTATCATCATTCCTATTATCTATAGGTGAAATTTTTCAGCACCTATTGTTTGCCAGTGTTCATATGTGCTTCAGACCATCTGATTGTTGTGCATTTAAGCCCTGCTGTAAGTCATGGGGGCTGAGTACCAAAAGACACTGTTAGTACTAAGAAAAGGCAACTAGTATAGGTGAATCCAGTTCTGTGGGCAAGTCAAAAATAGTTATTACACTATTTTGGTCAAATTTCGTCATACTACAGACATTTGTGCTTGATGCAACATTTTCATTTAATTTAATCTTTATTTCATTTTTCTATCTATCTGTGCAATATGCACAAAAACATTTGCATGATTTTTGACTTCTGGTTTGGACTAAAGATGAGCGAACCATTCAAGATTCGGATTGGTCCAAGTTCACTGAATTTTCAAAAAGTTTAGTTCAGAACCGAATTGATTGGGACCAAACCAAACTGTCTCTAATTGCCCTGAAAATTTGTATAAAATACCCTCTTAGTCTCCTAGGACTCAAAGTTTTTAGGAAAACTTGTTATCTCTTTTATTTTTAATTATTTTTTTATTTTTCCTTCTCCCCTCCCCAAGCTCTCAAACGCAATAAGAGCAAAAGTAAATCGTGTCTGAGTGACACTGACATGCATAGCTATGGGTAAATGCACTTTTGAAGGTGTTAGCATAGTGTGTTTAAAAAAACACCACGTTGTCTCATGTGTTGTGCTTTTTTATATTCCAAAGCTTCCCAAAAATGTCTCCTATTGGGGGCAGACAATGTTTAAACATACACGTTGTTATGGAATAATAAAATTAATAAGTGACTTGCGGCACCAAGCGTTCAATAATTATGCCTTGACAGGATCAGAATACATGCCCATATGGCACGCAAGTGTTGATTGTCAGAAGAAAAAGTAGCTTGTTGTGAACGACCCTAGAAATCTTTTACATTTATTGATTAATTGAGAGCAGCAGCAGTGTAGTGTGGATATGGAAAGGGTATGATATAGTGACATGTGGTCACAATAGTAGTGGCAGCAGAAGCAGCATAGCATGGAACATACAAGGCAGTAGGTCGACTATAGGTAGTAGTAGTAGTAATAGTAGTAGTAGCAGTGGTGGTAGTAGTAGTGGTTGTAGAGTTAGTAGTGGCAGATGCTTTGCATTCATAGCAGTGGAAGCAGTGGATTAGCAGTGAGGAGCAGCAGCTAAAGTGACGGCAGCAGCCATATGGTACATGTTGTCCGGCAGCAGCATGATAGAGGCAGCAGCCGTCTTACAGAAGATGATGTTAGGCAGGCAGCAGTAGTGGCCTGACGGCAGTGGTGGCAAGATGGAAGCAGCAGCAGCAATCGTGAAAATCATGATTGTAGGCAGGCCAGAACAGTGGCATGATGGCGGCAGAGGTATGATGGAGGCTGGATGGCAGGCAGGCAGTAACAGTGGCAAAATGGGCTACCATCAGCAAGGCCAGATTCATCGGCCTCACCGGGAGGAGTGTGAAACTCCTCTGAAATACAGGCTTGGTTCGTTCTGACAAAAGTGATGTTTTGTACACTGGCGGAGGACAACTTAGTCTATTTGGGTGTCACCATGCTCCCCATGGCACAGAAAACCAAGGCTTAAACCTGGGTGTTGAGGGGGGAGCTGTCAGCTTGCTGACTGGCCTCAGCCTTTTACAGTATGTGGAAAAACTGCTCCATCACATTGAGGAGACTCATCTGGCTGCTTCTGCTGCTACTTGTGGCAGTTGGAGGGGGGTGACTCTGCACGGGGCAGTGAGGGGCCTCCCTTTCAGATATGCTGGCGGTGGGGGTCAGCTTGCCAAAAGGAGCAGCAAGCTGCGTAACCAGTGTTTCCTGGTTATAACGCAATTTGTCCTCCTTTTCTGGGGCAGGTAAACATTGCCCCATTTTGCTTTGATAGAGTCTAAAAACATGGCTATCCAGCAATCATCAGACTGCTTGATGTCACTGCGTAAGTAAGCAAGTCTACAGGTTGCCATTCTGACCAGTGTGCCCGAGGAGCAAGTTCATTCCACTTTTACCCCCTGCTGAGACGATTGGGTATTGTGGTTGAAGTCACCATAATCATCATCATCCTCTTTCTCCTCCAACTCCTCTTCCCCCTCCTCAAGTGGCAGCACCTCCTCCTCCTCCTCCATGGAAGCTTCTTATTGTGGGTCCCCAACAGCTACAGGGCTAACAGCAAGATAAGTTAGCTGTTCTTCTTTCTTCCTCCTTTGTCACCACCTGTTGCATGAGTGTCAGCATTTCTTCAAAGATATATATGAGGGGGGTGACAGACACACAGTAAAGGTTTCCCAGGAATGTCTCCACAAGATTGCAACACTTCCTTTGCCTGCATGGTTGCCAGATTTATTTCTAATCAAGCATTTATTGGACCAGCTGGGATGCCAGTTTCAGCAACCTAAGAATCTGCAGGATCTACAGGGCCAGCTGCATCATCTGAGGGCAAATGTACCACTGAAAACCATATGGAACCTGTGTGCCGCCATAACCAGCCATATCTCATCTTGTATCCAGGCTAGAGGCTACCCAACAGAGTTCTAGAGCCTTCTTTTAATTGTTTCATTTCCTCTAAAAAATGTATCCTTTCACTCTAATATTAGAATAACTTACAAATATAATCATTATAGTCGCACAAAGTTTAATTAAATGCCAACATTCTTGGTGTATTATTATAAATTATCTCACAGCTGGTGATGTCATAGGCATACAAGATTAATGAAATCTATACATTGTAAAGGGGATACTGTAAAAGTGATATCACATCTGAACTGGATGGCTGTACAGGTGCATCTCAATAAATTAGAATATCTTCAAAAAGTTAAACATTTACAAAAATGTATTTTAGTAATTCCATTCAAAAAGTTAAACATACCTGTATATTACACAGTATATATATAACCTTTGTCACACTCTGCATCTTTGTGCTGTGTATAGGGTTCCCACCCCGTCTTCAATGTACATAAAGAACCACTTTGTTCTAAGTAGTATGTGTTTCTTTTATTTGAAGAAATATAGTAACAGCGACAATCAACATGTGAATGTTTTCGGCTCACAGACCTTCATCAGTCACTGGTAGTACAGAAATAGAGACTATATCAGGCATGTGGTTAAATAAAATGAAAAAATTGAAAAAAATATGTACATATACTCAATGACTGGTATGTAGTTGCCACCAGTCATTGAGTATAGGAATATAGGAAATAGAGAAAAATAAATACAAATATAAAAAAATATAACCTCTTGCTTCAGAAAAAATATAATGATCCTATGTGTATAATAAGAAGTAAAAGGTAAAACAAAATAGCAAACATATAGAGAAACAAAGCGCACCGGCTCATAATAGGTCAGAAATAATGGATCAGGCAAAATATGGGGGAACCCTGAATTTGAGGGAGTGCCCCTAAATCTTTATCTGCAGGGAATTTAAGGAAAATGGAAGACCAAATCGACAGGGAGAAAATGTGGCACAATATAGAGATAAACTAGCAATAAGAATACCGATAAGGCCCATGTAGATTGTATAACTCACCTATGCCGCAGTTGGGGATGATGGAGATATATAAGAGGGCATATGACACCAAAAGACTGGGTGCATCAGGCACCATGAGGGAGAATGGCATAGAAGTATGACCTCCCGCGTCATAAGGCGTGTGTGGAGGAGGAGGTAGTGCTTTGCGTTCCATCTCCCGTAAGTGGCCGGGGGTTGGAGCGCACTACGGCCGGAAGTTGCGTTCCACCCACTGGAAGTGATCGGAAGGTGCAAAGCAAGCCCGTGATAACAGCAAAAGAAGAGAATAAGAATTTAAGTACAGCAGAAAAACTGCAAAAAAGTTAAGGAAAAAGAGGGGAAATGAAACCAGCCACCCAGGGTAGCAGTACAAATGTACAATCTAGTAAAATAAATAGGAAAGAGTAGATGGAGCAGGACAACTGGGAGGAGAGGGAGAAAGCAAGCACCTGAGGAAAGAAAAAGAAAAGGGAGGGGGGAAAAAGAAAGAAAAGAAAAGAAAAAAGGAGTGGAGGATAAAAGAAGATGGAGGAGAGGGAGAGAAAAGAAGGAGAGAAAAAGAAAAAAAAAATGAAAACTGCACCAAAGCATACCCTTGTGCGGCACTAGCTCCAAGAATAGTCAGTGGGCCTAAAATAAAGAACCAAAATTGTGCAAATCAGGTGAATATAAATGTACAATGGAATGACATCTCAATTATACAGTCTACAACCGACATAAAAAAGCAAAGATGGGCAATATGTCCTAATAAAAAGATTATGTAGTCAGTTATCCACTGCCTATCTGTGCTATCGTCCATCCTCTCACAGGTCTGACCGGAAGGACCTCTGCGCTCTCTTTCCACTGCCATGGCTGCTGTGGGGAGAGCTCCATCATCAGCAGCTTGAGTCTAGATTTGATGATGAGCAGATTTCTTAACACGCCTAGTGCAGAAACTACTTACCAGCTGCAGCAACTAGACCTGGAGCAGAACCTGGACAGCACCCTGCCACACCACATTTAAGATCCGCTGGACTACTGGGCAACCAAACTGGATTTGTGGCCGCAACTGGCCGAGTTTGCCCTGGAAAAGCTGTCCTGCCCGGCCAGTAGTGTTGCATCAGAGTGGGTGTTTAGTGCGGTGGAGGCCATATTTACCTCAATGAGAACTCGCCTGTCCACTCAAAATGTGGAGTGACTGACCTTGGATCAGCCAAGATTTCCATATCAGATTAGATATTCAATGCTGCCTCACCTAAACCTTTACAAAAGAGACTGATTTCTTCTGGCTAACTCAGCTACTATTCTGTAGCCTCAGCTACTATTCTGATGCTACCACTCGCCTGATGCCACACATCTGATGCCAAGTGCTCCTTCTTACACCCACCATCATCCGCGGGTACTGGTATTGCCACCCACCTCCCCACTCTGTCACCGGATCACTCTGTGGTCTCCTGATGCTGCTGCCACCTCACTGCTCAGTTCTCCTCATGCTGCTGCTGACACCTCCACACTCTGTCATTGTGCCAGGCTGTGGCCTCCTTATACTGCTTCTGCTGCCACCTCCTCACTATCTCACCTTGCCACTCTATGTCCTCCTCATGCTGCTACTGCTGCCACCTCCACACTATGTCACCTTGCTACTCTGTGGTCACTTCATGCTGTTGCTAAATCAACACTATGTTACTGGGCCACTCTGTGGCCTCCTCATGCTGCAGCCACCTCCACACTATCTCACCTTGCCACTCTGTGGCCTCCTCATGCTGCTGCTAACTCAACACTATGTCACCTTGCCACTCTGTGGCCTCCTCATGCTGCTACTGTTGCCACCTCCACACTATGTCACCTTTCCACTCTGTGGTCTCCTCGTGCTGCTGCCACCTCCACACTATGTCACCTTGCCTCTCTGTGGCCTTGTCATGCTGCTGCTGCCACCTTGACACTATGTCACCTTGCCACTCTGTGGCCTCCTCATGCTGCTGCTAACTCAACACTTTGTCACTGGGCCACTCTGTTGCCTCCTCATGCTGCTGCTGCCATCTCCACACTATTTCACCTTGCCACTCTGTGGTCTCCTCATGCTGCTGCTAAAGCAAGACTATGTCACTGGGTCACTCTGTGGCCTTCTCATGCTGCTGCTGCTACCTTCACACTATGTTACCTTGTCACTTTGTGGTCTCCTCATGCTGCTGGAAATTCAGAACTCTGTCTCTGGGCCACTTTTTGGTCTACTCATGCTGCTGCTGCCACCTCCACAGTCTGTCATTGTGCCACTCTGTGGCCTCCTCATGCTGCTGCCACCTCCACACTATGTCACTTTGCCACTCTGTGGTCTCCTCCTGCTGCTGCTAAATCAACACTATGTCACTGGGCCACTCTGTGGCCTCCTCATGCTGCTGCTGCCACCTCCACACTGTCAACTTGCCACTCTGTGGTCTCCTCATGCTGCTGCTAAATCAAGACTCTGTCATTATGTCACTCTGTGGTCTCCTCATGCTGCCGCTGCAACCTCCACACTATGTCACCTTACCATTCTGTGGTCTCCTCATGCTGCTGAAAACTCACAACTCTGTCTCTGGGCCACTTTGTGGTCTCCTCATGCTGCTGCCACCTCCACACTCTGTCATTGTGCCACTCGGTGGCCTTCTTATGCTGCCTCCTAATGCTGCTGCTGCCACCTCCACATTATGTCAACTTGCCACTCTGTGGTCTCCTCATGCTGCTGGTAAATCAACACTTTGTGACCTCCTCATGCAGCTGCTGCTGCCACCTCAATGCTATGTCACCTTGCCACTCTCTGGTCTCCTCATGCTGCTGCCAACTCACAACTCTGTCTCTGGGTCGCTGTGCAGTCTGCTCTTGCAGCTGCAACCTCCACACTCTGTCCTTGTGCCACTCTGTGGCCTCTTTATGCTGCTGCTGCCAACTGCTGCCTCCTAATGCTGCTGCTGCTGCCACCTCTACATTATGTCAACTTGCCACTCTGTGGTCTCCTCATGCTGCTGGTAAATCAACACTCTGTGACCTCCTCATGCAGCTGCTGCTGCCACCTCAACACTATGTCACCTTGCCACTTTCTGGTCTCCTCATGCTGCTGCCAACTCACAACTCTGTCTCTGGGTCGCTGTGCGGTCTGCTCATGCAGCTGCAACCTCCACACTCCGTATTTGTTCCACTCTGTGGCCTCCTCATGCTGCTGCTAAATCAACACTATGTCACTGGGCCACTCTGTCACTTCCTCATGCTGCTGCCGCCTCAACACTATGTAAATGGGCCACTCTGTGGTCTCTTCATTCTGCTGCCACTTCCCCACTATGTCAATGAGCCATTCTTTAGTTTCCTTGTGCTGCTGCTACCTCAACACTATGTCACTGGGCCACTCTGTGGACTTATCAAGCTGTTCTCCCACCCTCCCCACTCGATGACTTATCCACTATTTTGACTTTTTGGCTTGGTTGACATAATCATTTATTTGGCCCTTCTTCTGATCTTTCAGAAGGAAGGAAAAATGAGACACATAACAGATTCTGTCTGTGTAACAGCTGTAAGGCCTGTATGGTCCAATCAGAATTGGCTTATGATTTGGTAGCAAAAAGCAGGAGTGGGTACAAAACACAGAAGACATGCAAATATTCCATTCATGTGTCATCTCTGTTTTGGGTCCACTCCTGTTTTTTTTTTTTTGGGCTTTAGCAATACTCATGGATTACTGACCAACTGCTGACCGAGTGAAGGTGGGTGCTCAACAAACAGAATCATTATTTTTTTTTGGAAGGGGGGGGTTTGTTCTGACCGATCAGAGGAACGGCAAAATAATCAGTGACTTCAACACAAACTTACTGCTGACACCCTCTCCACTCTGTCATGGGGGCTCTACTTGTATAAGTGTTTAATAGAGCAGGTTTCGTAGACATCTATGTGGAATCAGCTGACAACGGTGTTAAAGGATTGCACTCTTTCACACTACAGTAGGATCTTGGGTCTCTACACGGTTCTTTATACCTGGTGCTAACACTGACCTGTAAGGCTGAGTTCACACTTGAATTATTTGGTCAGTTTTGGCCCCGTAACTGCCCAAATAGATAAAGTGTGCAGTGATTCTAACAGCAACGCCTGTCAGGTAATGACTCACAGTATTTTTTCAGTACCACAGCAGACTCCCTATGTGTTTTACTGTAAGACACAATGTTCTACACCACTATACCAGCTCTCTGCAGCCAGGAATTAGATGCTTTTTAACACAATTCATTCCAAATAAATTTGGCTCGAATCTTTTCGGAAATTTCGGCGAACCGGCTGAATCAAATTTTTGAGAAATTCGCTCATTTCTAGTTGCTATGGTCAATTAAGCCAGTTCTACTTTACACCAGTTCAATAAATCTCCCCCAGTATCTCATAAAATTTGTATATTATAGAAGACCATTAAAAAAAAATGTATTGCGAAATGTCGGTCTACTGAAAAGTATGTACAGTATATGAACTCAATACTTGATCGGGGCTCCTTTTTCATGAATTACTGCATCAATGCGGTGTGGCATGGTGGCGATCAGCCTGTGGCACTGCTGAGGTGTTGTGGAAACCCAGGTTGTTTTGATAGCATCCTTCAGATCGTCTGCATTTCTGGATCTGGTGTCTTACTCTTGACAATGCTCCTTAGATTCTCTGTGGGGTTTTGGCCAATCAAACACAGTGATACAGTGGTTATTAAACCAGGTATTGGTAGATTTGGCAGTGTGGGCAGTGGCCAAGTCCTGCTGGAAAATTATATTAGTCGCACCTTCTCCACTTTAAATGACAGTGCCAGGCAGTGTAAACATCATCACGCCTGGCCTTGTCAATCAAAGTGCAGATAATGCGGCTAAAGATGAGCGAATTTCTAAAAAATTCGATTCGGCCGGTTCGCAGAATTTTCAGAAAAAATTAGCTTCGATCCGAATATATTCGTGATGAATCATGATAAAAAACGGCTATTTCCAGGCTACATAGAGCCTTTATATGGGTGTAGAACACTGTGCCTTGCAGTAACACTGTGGTGGGGTAGTGAAATAATACTGTCAGTCAGTCTGACATGCAGGTGACAGGTGTCGCTATTAGAATCCCTGCACACTTAACTTATTTGGGCAGTCACGGGGCCAAAACTGACCAAATAACTCAAGTATTAACTCAGCCTTACAGGTCCATCTTAGTGTCAGGAAGAAGCGCACTCCCCACCCAGCTGATTTCACATGAGTAGGGTTATTGCCTATGCTCGGGTCCACTACCCCATCATTCAGCTAACTAACCAACCCCACTTCCACTCCCAATAACCACACACAGCCACTGTTTGGATAAAATCGGCCACAGCAGCCGTTTTTTATTAAATAAAATAAATAACATGAATAAACATAAACAATTGATATAACAATGACATATATATAAATATATATATCTAACTGACGATGGAGGTCCTAGAAGCCGCCTAACTGCACCTTGAACGACCACAAACCACCACGGCAATTCCATCTTGCCCCCAGCCGCGTACCACAAGCTCGGGGACACCAACTGACGGACGCCATACCAAGCCAACCAGGTGCCCCAACTCTGAGAGTCCAGCCCCACCATTGAGGCCCTCTCATTCACCGTTACCATCCAGTAGCCCCAGCTTCTATGACCTCCCCCCGCCACGACTGCTGCGACAAACGCAACACCTAAAGAAACAGCTATATTTATCTATTTATATATATATATATTTTTTTTTATAATATATATATATATATATATATATATACAAACACTCTACAATATAACGTTGCAGCCTGGAAACGTCCAACTGTAAACACTAGGGGTGGGAGGGAGGGAGATGCCGGCTCTCTGCTCCTAAAATGGCGGGCGCTAACCTGCCTCACCACCACTTAAGCCTGCCGCTTCCCGCCCCTTCCTGGCTCCTCCCCCTTTCCCTGCACGCTTCCAGTTAACCCTTGCCCTACTCTACCCTCGCTAACAAAACCCCTCATGCCGGCCTCCCCTGACGCGTACCGCTTCGTCCGGCCTCACTTGAGTAGGGTTATTGCCTATGCTTGGGTCCACTACCACATCATTCAGCTAACTAACCAACCCCACTTCCACTCCCAATAACCACACACAGCCACTGTTTGGATTAAATCGGCCACAGCAGCCGTTTTTTATTAAATAAAATAAATAACATGAATAAACATAAACAATTGATATAACAATGACATATATATAAATATATATATATATCTAACTGACGAGGGAGGTCCTAGAAGCCGCCTAACTGCACCTTGAACGACCACAAACCACCACGGCAATTCCATCTTGCCCCCAGCCGCGTACCACAAGCTCGGGGACACCAACTGACGGACGCCATACCAAGCCAACCAGGTGCCCCAACTCTGAGAGTCCAGCCCCACCATTGAGGCCCTCTCATTCACCGTTACCATCCAGTAGCCCCAGCTTCTATGACCTTCCCCCGCCAACAACGCGCAGCTTGACAGACCTTAAGCTTGCGCGTTCCGCCACACCAGGAGGGCTCTTTCAATACCTCCCTGTAAATCCAGTGACCACAAATCAATGCCCACCGCATTGAGGTGGACCCCATCCTGTCTCCAAAAGCCTCCAGTTCCTGCTTCCAACTCTGGGTGCCGCACCACCACAGCCCCATGCTTGGCACAAAACCGCCCAACCACCCTATTCAGCTTAATCCTAGCCTTATTCAGCTTGTCCACAGATCTCACCCCCCTCCAGACCTTCCTGGGGACAATGTCTGACCAAACTGTGACAACTGACGGGAAGAGGGACCATAAACGCAAAAAATCAAAATGAATATCCCTAATCAATTCTCTGCAAGGACGCACCCCGAGGTCATTTCCCCCAACATGTAACACCAAGATATCTGGGACTCTATCCAACCTGGCATGCCGATGCACCTCCTGCAAAACACTACCCCACAACATATCTCTACGTCCGATCCATCTCACTATGGCCGTCCCCCGAGCAAACCCCAACTGACGCCCATTCAGCCTTACATCCGCCCGCAATGCCCCCCAGAACACAAATGAATGGCCCAGGATCCATACTAACACCGGGGCATCACCTGAAAAAAGAACGAGACAAAATTGGTTAGACACAGCCTTAAACCGCCCCCAAACGCACATACAGCCGAAAACGCTCCGACTCCCACCTCCCAATACGTTTAATCACTTCATCCCGCACCCCCAAGCGAGCGGCCTCCGTGGCAGCACCTATCCTGAAGGAATGACCCGTAAACTTGCCAGAGTCCATTCCCAGATTGCGCAAACATTTCTTGAATACCGCTATAAATTGAAATCGCGATAAAAAGGAGCCATCCTCGTGCCTGAGAAGCGGGCCAGCCGCGACCCCTGACCTTCCTTGGAAAACCCGCAAACACCGTACTGGGCACAACAAACATCCCGGCACTTCAAACAATGACACTAAATGACCCCTCCCCTCCTGATCCGTCTTCGAAAATCTCAGAGAAATCACCACCCTGTCGTCATATAAAGTGACATCCTCACTCCTTAGACCCCCTTCCCGCCGCACACTCGCACACACTAACTCCCCTAAACGAAAGGCCCCGAAAAATGCCAGTGCAAAGGCTAATCTAAACAATCTAACCTCCCAAGCCGAATGACACACTCCAGATACCTGCTCCCCTAACTGCAATAACAATGAAAAAGACACCGGTAGGCGGGAATCTTTGACGCGCTGAAACCTTCTATAACCCTTCAATACCTGCCGGACCAAAAAGGACTTAGTAATGTCCGGGGAATTCCGCAACTTGAACCCAAAGGCCAGGCCTGCCATGCAACCGTTGATCTTCGCCACCGACCAACCTTGTTCCTTCACATGGCCAATGAAAAGCAACAACGGAATTTCCCCGCCCATCACCTCGACCCCCAGGTCACTACACCACCGCTTCCACCTACTCCAAGCCTTGTCATACATCCTCCAAGTGCTTTCACTCAATGACGCCTGAGACAGAACCGCTACGGTACCTCCAGGATCTCCCACAACGACTCCGGACACACCAACCCGACCTGACTCGCCTCCGGGGCCAACTGGCGAAACCGCTCCCACTGCAAACGAGAAAGTGCGTCAGCTATACAATTAGAAGAACCAGGCACATGCACCGCAAACACCCAAGCATTAAGGGACAAACACCGAAGGACCAACTGCTGTAACAAGCAAATAACCAGGGGGGAAGAAGCCGTTACACTATTGATGGCTTGCACAACGCCCAGGTTGTCACAATGGAACCGAACCTTCTTGTGCCGAAACTTCTCCCCCCAAATCGTGACTGCCAACACAATGGGGAAGAGTTCCAACAATGCCACGTTCTTAACCCACCCCTTCAGTACCCAAGACTCCGGCCACCTACCCGCACACCACTGCCCTTCACAATACGCCCCAAAACCCACTCCACCCGCAGCATCCGTGAATAATTTGAAATCAAAAGCATCAACAACGCTTCCCATAATTAATGCCCTGCCGTTAAACTGCTGTAAAAAAGAATCCCAAACCGTCAAATCCCCTTTCAACTCGCTACCTAGCCTAATAAAATGGTGGGGAGACACCACACCACCTGTCGCAGAAGCCAACCTCCTACTAAAAATGCGGCCCATCGGGAGGATCCTGCATGCAAAATTTAATTTGCCCAACAATGACTGCAGGTCCCGCAGGCGGATCTTTTTTGCCCTCAATGCCGCCGCCACCCCTGTTCTCAAATCTGACACTTTGTCTGCCGGTAGCCTACACTCCATCCGCTGCGTATCTATGACAATACCCAAAAAGCTTAGTTCAGTAGCTGGCCCCACCGTCTTATCTACCGCCAAAGAGACTCCGAAACACTCAAAAACAGATTGCAACGTGGATAACAGCAACGAACAAACCCTAGATCCTCCCGGCCCCAAACACAGGAAATCATCCAAATAGTGAATGATAGAGTGACATCCCGATTCCTGAACAACCACCCACTCCAGAAAAGAACTGAAACGCTCAAAATATGCACACGATATTGAACAACCCATTGGCAAACACCTATCCACAAAATAAGCGCCATTCCAAAAACAACCCAGTAAATACAAACTATCTGGGTGAACTGGTAACAATCGAAATGCCGCTTCAATGTCACATTTTGCCAACAGGGTACCCGGACCCAGCTTCCTCACCCATTCTACAGCCGCGTCAAAGGAAGCATAAACCACGGAACAAAGGTCCGGGTCAATGCCCTCATTGACCGACGCACCCTTAGGGAATGATAAATGGTGGATAAGCCTGAATTTATTAGGCTCCTTCTTAGGGATCAAACCTAAAGGGGAGACCCGCAAATTACTGATGGGTGATGTAACAAACGGACCAGCCATCCTCCCTAGGGCAACCTCTTTAGCTAACTTCTCTGCCACTATGTCCGGGAACTGCAATGCCGAGCGCAAATTCTTCCGCTTCTCCGTAACTGGTAACGGGTGTGAAGGGATATGAAAGCCAAACTGAAACCCCAAACACAAAAATTCCGCTAACTCCCGGTTCGGATATCTATTTAGATGACCCACCATCCTTTCCACTCGTACTGGGGTCAGCCCCTTTTGCAAAACTATTCCCACCCCTTTGTCTGCCCCCTCTAAAACATCTGCTAGCCCCATGGCCCCCGCCACACACGGAACATTCATGCCTAAATTTACATTTTTGGCCGAATTTGCAATTTCCTTCATTGAAAAGGAACCAGTATCCTCTTCCAACTGGGGGCGTCCCTGTACCTTGCTGTACCCCCACCCCTGACTCACTCCGAAAGGACTGACCACTCCTACCTGGTGCTGTCACCCTAATCCATAACGCAATGTCTTTATGGTCCCATCTCATATTAGGACGGACCGCTTTCCTCTGACGAAACTGTTCGTCATACCGTAACCACCCTGATCCCCCATACACCCTATAGGCTTCCCCAATAGCATCCAGATAGCAGAACAAAGGGGAACAACATTCCGGACTCTTCTCTCCTATCACACTTGCCAAAATAGCAAAGGCCTGCAACCAATTACTAAATGACCTAGGGATGAGACGAAAACGACGCTTATCATCATCTTCCTTCCTTACTCCATCCTTCTTGACCACATCAAGATTAAAGCGTTCCAATGGAAGCAGCGAGAAAATTTCTACATACTCTCCCTTCCAAATTTTTTCCCGCACCTCCGTCTTCAAATGCGCTCCCAGGGGACCCTCAAAACAAACATACACTTCCCCTTTAGCGGCGTCATCTAACCTGGGCCTATCCTCATCACCTCCCGCCTGCGTCTGAATACAACCAGAGAAAGAAATACCATACAATGGCCGCACATCAAAATAATAAGCAATTTATTGAAATATCAAAGTTAAAAGCAACAACGTGTACATGGAGCAGACCCCAAGGATGGTACAATAAAAAGTATGACAATAGTTTTATCAATGTGCGATAATATCCCACAGGTAGGTCAATACACAAATAATTATGCCATAAAATCCCTACAAAAATTGTATCCCTCAAGCCTACAGCGAGGACATAAACACGGTGGTAACACACATAGCATACGAAACCTATCCAGGGGGCATGCATTCAAGCCTAACGCGTATCGCTGGTTCCTGGACCAGCTTCCTCAGAGGTCCATGTACGTTGTGAACCTAGGGGTTCATCTTATATAATCAGTATCTTTAATTATTTAAATTACTCCCGCCTGCGTCTGCACTGACACTGAATCCGCTACACCTGTGCTAGCGGTCACTGGTATATTGCTATTGCTAGCGGTCGCCTGTATATTGCTATTTCCTGTCCCCAACCCCCACACTGCTAAAAGGGTGGCCCCAATACCCCCCCTATCCTGACTAACCCCAGCTAAACCACACAGCAAGCACCCCAAACCACCAATAATAGCACTATTGTTCCCCCCCACATCAGGCGCCCCATTAAATAAAGATAATAATGCTCCCAGTGATGTCTCACCTAGCTGCCCGGGTGCTGTGAACCCGGCAGCCGAAGGTCCTGGTTCCTGACGGATGACTCCTGGATCCGCGACGGTCCATTGATGGGAACAGGCACTGTTCGCCGGCAGCACCCCAGCCGGCTCACTGCTGGGCGCATTAGGGATTGCTCTGGGAAGACATCTGTCCTCTCCGGTGTCAGGACCAGTAGCAAACTGTCCGCTCTCAGGAAAAGGCCTGCGCAAATCCCTGTCCTCCACATACGCATCGTCGCGCCGGTCTTCATGCCCAAGAGGCCTGCTCTGGGAAGGGGGGGCATCCAGAGCAGCCTCGTCCTCCGCCTCTGAAAGAAGTAAATCCTGGCAAGGCCTGCGCCCGTCCCTGGCACCTCCAGGCGCAGCCTCGTGTGCCAGTGAAAGGGGCTCATCCTGTAAGGGCCTGCGCCGGGCCGCCCTGGCCGGCCGCGCAGCCCCGCTGCCGCCTCTGCTGCCTCCACTGCTCCCACGCTGAGCAGGCCTCCGCCCCCTGGGGACAGGAGGAGATCCTGCAGAACCCGGTCCTGACTCCCCTGATGCTGCCGCGCTGGGCTGAGGGGAAGGCCCCACAGCCGCTACAGGGTCCCGCCGGACATGTGGATTCCTCCCACGCCAGGAGGCCGCAGGAGCATTGGAAGGCCCCCGGCGTGGAGGGTCCCTTGTGGGGCTCCTGACACGGCGCCGGGCCCGGGGGGTGTAAATCGGGGCTAAGGCGCGCCGGCGGCCGTACCCGCCGCGGCCGTGTAGCTGCTGGATTAGGGCTAGACGTACCCACCTCCGCCCCCCCCAGCAAAGCGGTCACCTGCTGCTCCAGCCAGTCGGTGCCCCTGGTGTCCGCCGCTTGTCTCAATTGCCGCAGCATCTCCCCCACTGCTCCTGCCATTGCAGTATGCGATGCTGCAGCTCAGATGCCGGCTCTCTGCTCCTAAAATGGCGGGCGCTAACCTGCCTCACCACCACTTAAGCCTGCCGCTTCCCGCCCCTTCCTGGCTCCTCCCCCTTTCCCTGCACGCTTCCAGTTAACCCTTGCCCTACTCTACCCTCGCTAACAAAACCCCTCATGCCGGCCTTCCCTGACGCGTACCGCATCGTCCAGCCTCACTTAGATGTCTACAGAACCTGTTCTATTAAACGCTTATACGAGTAGAGCCCCCCGACAGATTGGAGAGGGTATCAGCAGTAAGTTTGTGTTGAAGTCACTGATTATTTTGCCCTTCCTCTGATCCATCAGAAAAATAATCCACAAAAAATAGATCCTGTCTGGGGAGCACACACCTTCACTCGGTCAGCATTTGCTCAGTAATCCATAAGTATTGGTAATGCTAAAAAAAACAGGAGTGGATCTAAAACAGAGATGACACGTGAAGGTAATATTTTTATGTCTTCTGTGTTTTGTACCCAGTCCTGCTTTTGGCTAGTCTACCAAATCATAAGCCAATTCTGATGTGATCATACAGGCTTTACAGCTGCTACACAGACAGGATCTGTTGTGCGTCTCATTTTTCCTTCCTTCTGACCGATCAGAAGAAAGGTCAAATAAATGGTGATTTCAAGAAGGCCAAACAAGGACAATAGTGACCCGGTCATAGAGTGGGGAGTGTGGTAACAGCATGAGAAGTCCACAGAGTGGCCCTATGACATAGTGATGAAGTGGAATCAGCATGAGGAGATCACCAAGTGGGCACAATGACAGGGTCTGGAGGTGGCGGCAGCATCAGGAGTGTGGAGTTGACAGCAGCAGTATGATTAGGCCACAGAGTGGCACAATGAAGTAGCAAGGTGACATAGTGTGGAGTTGGCAGCAACAGCAGCAGCATGATACCACAGAGTGGCATGGTGACATAGTGTTGACATGGCTACATCAGGAGGCCACAGAGTGCCATGGTGACATAGTGTGGAGATGCCAGCATCAGCAGCAGCATGATATAAGAGAGTGGCACAGTGACATAGTGTGGAGATGGCAGCATCAGGAGGCCACAGAGTGGCAAGGTAACATAGTGTGGAGATGGCAGCAACAGCAGCATGATACCACAGAGTGGCAAGGTGACATAGTGTAGACATGGCAGCATCAGGAGGCCACAGAGTGGCAAGGTGACATATTGTGGAGATGCCAGCAACAGCAACAGCAGCATGATACCACAGAGTGGCAAGGTGACATAGTGTGGAGATGCCAGCAACAGCAACAGCAGCATGATACCACAGAGTGGCAAGGTGACATAGTGTGGACATGGCAGCATTAGGAGGCCACAAAGTGGCACGGTGACATTGTGGAATGGCAGCATCAGGAGGCCACAGAGTGGCATGGTGACATAGTGTGGACATGGCAGCAACAGCAGCAGCAGCATAATACCACAGAGTGGCACGTTGACATAGTGGATGGAAGATCTAATCTGATGCATCAGGCATTGGTGGGCGGAAATCCTGGCTGATCCACACCTGATTCATCTTGACAAAAGTAAGTCTCTACACATTTTATGTGGACAGGCGAGTTCTTCTTGGGGTAGCTATGGCCCCCACCACATTAAACACCCTTTCTGATGCCACACTGGCCGGGTAGAACAGCTTTTCCGGGGCAAACTCAGCCAGTTGCGGCCACAAATCCAGTTTGGCTGCCCAGTAGTCTAGCAGATCTTCTATGACGGCTGGCAGAGTGCTGTCAAAGTATGCCACCACCAGCTGGTTCAGGTCCTGCTCCAGGTCTAGCTGCTGCTGCTGGTGAGTAGTTTCTTTATGCGGGTGAAGAAAGCTGTTTCTCAGGCTGCTGGTGCTGCTGTCACTTGCGACGAAGTTAAGCAACTAAAGGATTTTAAATTGGCAACGAAAAGATTTCAGCATAAAAGTAAACTGCGGATATATTTCTCGTATTTGACTAAAATAGGCCACTAAACGATTTCTAAGTAAATAACATAAAAAGTGAACTGCAAATATTTTTCTCTTTTTCTCAAAAAATATGACAATAAACGCTTTTAGCGCAAATAATACCAAATGTAAACTGTGTCTATTTTTCTCGTATTGTAGTGAAATATGACAAGAAACGCTTTTAGCTCAAATAACACCAAATATGAACTAAGTCTATTTTTTCATTTTCTAAAAAAATATGGCAATAAAAGATTTTAGCACAAATAACAACAAAAGTGATCTGTGTAAATATTTCTCGTATTGTATTAAAATAGGCCACTAAATGATATCAGTGCAGTTAACAGCAAAAGTTACCTGAGTATATATTTATCTTTTTCCGCAGATATAAGCCACTAAAGGCTTTTCAACATAGCACTTGCACCCCAATAACTAATTCCTGGAATGACAGAGCTGTATTATGAGACCATCTGGATCCCCAAGTAATGTTTCCCTGCACTTGTAAATCGCTTTTTTTTAAATGAGGATTTTCCTATGACTCTCCTTAGCATCTTCACACGTATCTCCCTGCCTGTGAAATGATTCCTCTCGCTATCCTTTCCTCCTTTCCCTACACTAGTAAATGGCTTCTTTCCTTTTTTTTTTTTTTTTTAACAATGAGTTTTTCTTTCACTCTCCCTAGCGCCTGCATACACGTCTGTCCCTGAACAAAGTATGATAGTGAATGGTAGACTCTAAGATGGCCACCGTATTTATAGGGCTGTGACATCACCGGGCTGGCTCGCTGCTGATTAGCTGCATGCATGGCATTATGGGTCATCTCGCCTTGCCAGAGTTCCTTGCCCCATGTCCTCACATGTGTAGCCACCATTTTAGCAGTCATTGTAGCAGGCTAGCAGCCATGTTAGTAAAAATTGTGATTCGTTACCACGAAGTGTGTGGAAATTCGCATTCGTTCAGAATAAAAAATTTCCGGAAATTCGGAACAAATTCGACTTTTTCAGCTTCGATTCGCTCATCTGTAAATACGGCAGTTGCAGAGAACTGACCCTCTAGGTGTAACGGCAACGCCCCCGTTGCCCCTAGAGGCTCATTTGCATACAATAAAACATAATTTTTCTCAGCAATGCGGGCACATATGAACATGGGACCAACACAGGTGCCTTTAGCTGCCAAGCGCACATGCAACAAGTCAGCCAGTTTCATAGCTGCAAATCTGCTGACAGATGCCCTTTCATTTTTACTGCCCTACTGTACATTGAACTTTAAACACAAAATGGTGATTGAGGCGGTAGGAACACAAACAGCTAAAATGCGACAGCTGCCTCAAGTAGGTTCCCTTATATTCAAATTTCCCCATATGCACGTTTCCCTTGCCTAATGGGAAATTTAGACATGTATGGACAAAGTTTATTTTTATTAATTTTTTTTCGTTTATGTGCACACTTCAATTTATTATTGTTCTTTTTTGTAAAAAAAAAAAAAAAAACATTGTGCAGGTCTCCAGTTCATTACACAATCATTTTACACTGGAAGGACAAAACAAGAACAATAGTGACAGAAACTATGGAGTTACGCAAAAAAAGACTTTTTCCAAAGCCCTAAAGACCCAGTAATGGCTGGCACAATCTTAATGTGTAGATGCTGACTCTAAATAGCTATTCTCATATCCACGTGGGAACAAGAATCAGCAGTGAATTCAGCACTGATACTTACAGGTATTTTATTGTGCCTGCTGTTAGGAAAAATCTTTCTTTTAAGCCTTGTATGTCAGCTGATGAGGAGAATAGAAAAAAATTAAACCACAGTATAATGCATATACAGGGGCTAAATGTATGGAGACTGCAGTTTTGATCTACAGTAGTTTGCACTAGAATAAGATGCATCTAATTTATTAGAAGAAGTAGGACTCTAAATAAATTAAGGAATCTCTAGCCCTTCGTGCACGGAAAGTCCAATCTGCGCCCGCTGTGAGCTGCTGTAAATATGAGATTAAGACATTAAAATTGTCTGCAGAAATGCTTCAAAATGCTGTGTGTGACTTCACCCATTCAATGAAATATTCTTAATGGCCATACATGAAATGATAATAAGGAGAATGTATACAGGAGCTGCGGCTCTACCATGCTGAGAATAAATCATAAAATATACCGTATGTATGTATTTTCACATTGTTATTTTGTTCCAATTTTGGAATTTTCATAGAACAATTTCTATGATAAAAACAGAACCACAATAAAACATATATGGGGTCATTTATCAAAATAGTGTAAAGAAGAACAGACTTAGTGGCCCATAGCAACCAATTAGATTCCACCATTCATTTTCCAATGGAGCTGTCAAAAATGAAAGGTGGAATATGATTGGTTGCTATGGGCAACTAAGCCAGTTCTACTTTACACCAGTTTGATAAATTACCCCAATAAAGTATCCATTAAAAATAACTGTTGAAATCCACCACAAATGCAAGAAAAAAAATATCTTGTTTAAATGCCCCAGGTAGTATTGAGCAAATTGAAGTATTCGAAGTGGTAACTAATCAATTTTTCCTAAAATAGTGTCTGAAAATAAAAAAATATATACTTACCTCCTCTACTTTATCAAGGAGATGCCTCCGCTCCCGTCTTGATTGAAGAAAAGCTGCCTGCCGCAATGCTCGAGTCTCCTCCACACAGCCAATAAACCTGCATGTAGGTGCTACCCTTCACTGTATGTCACGGGTGAAGTTGCAGATAGCTGGAACTTATAAATAAACGACTGACTGGCTTGATCCAGGAACATATAGGTGAGCCCTTTAAAACCCTAAGAGCTCTCCCTGACTGCTATGCACATGCAAGGGTCTCAATGGTAGACGATTGCATGCCCACGTACCTAAGACTGTGTGACACCTGAAAACCCTATAATAGTGAGGGGACACGACCATCGGCTCCCTGCACTTAATACGGACGGAGTTAGGGTCATCTAGAATCAAGCCAGCATGGAAACACAATAAAGGAAAAGACTTATCTGAGCAAACAGCAGCAGCAGCCTCCAGCAGTGAACTCTTCATCCAGGAAGTAGTATAAACCGCAAAGTGAGGCAGTATGGGAGGGAATATAAAGAAAGACAAACAGTCTAAATAAGTGATACCTGGCAGATGGAAAGGAGATGACAAAGTGAAACCAAAACAAAGAATGTCATACAGTCGTGGCCAAAGTTTTGAGAATTACATAAATATTGGAAATTGGAAAAGTTGCTGCTTAAGTTTTTATGATAGCAATTTGCATATACTCCAGAATGTTATGAAGAGTGATCAGATGAATTGCATAGTCCTTCTTTGCCATGAAAATTAACTTAATCCCAAAAAAACCTTTCCACTGCATTTCATTGCTGTCATGAAAGGACCTCCTGAGATCATTTCAGTAATTGTCTTGTCAACTCAGGTGAGAATGTTGACGAGCACAAGGCTGGAGATCATTATGTCAGGCTGATTGGGTTAAAATGGCAGACTTGACCTGTTAAAAGGAGGGTGATGCTTGAAATCATTGTTCTTCCATTGTTAACCATGTTGACCTGCAAAGAAACGCGTGCAGCCATCATTGCGTTGCATAAAATTGGCTGCACAGGCAAGGCTATTGTGGCTACTAAGATTGCACCTCAATCAACAATTTATAGGATCATCAAGAACTTCAAGGAAAGAGGTTCAATTCTTGTTAAGAAGGCTTCAGGGTGTCCAAGAAAGTCCAGCAAGCGCCAGGATCGTCTCCTAAAGAGGATTCAGCTGCAGGATCGGAGTGCCACCAGTGCAAAGCTTGCTCAGGAATGGCAGCAGGCAGGTGTGAGCGCATCTGCACGCACAGTGAGGTGAAGACTTTTGGAAGATGGCCTGGTGTCAAGAAGGGCAGCAAAGAAGCCAGTTCTCCAAAAAACAAAAACATCAGGGACAGATTGATCTTCTGCAGAAAATATGGTGAATGGACTGCTGAGGACTGGGGCAAAGTCATATTCTCCGATGAAGCCTCTTTCCGATTGTTTGGGGCATCAGGAAAAAGGCTTGTCCGGAGAAGAAAAGGTGAGCGCTACCATCAGTCCTGTGTCATGCCAACAGTAAAGCATCCTGAGACCATTCATGTGTGGGGTTGCTTCTCATCCAATGGAGTGGGCTCACTCACAATTTTGCCCAAAAACACAGCCATGAATAAAGAATGGTACCAAAACACCCTCCAACAGCAACTTCTTCCAACAATCCAACAACAGTTTGGTGAAGAACAATGCATTTTCCAGCACGATGGAGCACCGTGCCATAAGGCAAAAGTAATAACGAAGTGGCTCGGGGACCAAAATGTTTACATTTTGGGTCCATGACCTGGAAACTCCCCAGATCTTAATCCCATTGAGAACTTGTGGTCAATCCTCAAGAGGCAGGTGGACAAACAAAAACCCACTAATTCTGACAAACTCCAAGAAGTGATTATGAAAGAATGGGTTGCTATCAGTCAGGAATTGGCCCAGAAGTTGATTGAGAGCATGCCCAGTCGAATTGCAGAGGTCCTGAAAAAGAAGGCCCAACACTGCAAATACTGACTCTTTGCATAAATGTCATGTAATTGTCGATAAAAGCCTTTGAAACATATGAAGTGCGTGTAATTATATTTCACTACATCACAGAAACAACTGAAACAAAGATCTAAAGGCAGTTTAGCAGCAAACTTTGTGAAAAAGAATATTTGTGTCATTCTCAAAACTTTTGGCCACGACTGTACAAGAGGTAGAGAAGAACGTCTGTAAGACCTGCTCACAGAACTGCCGAGGACAATGTAATGCCGTAGCCATGTAGGTTACTGGCATTAAAGTAATTGGCTGGCTGGAACGCGTCATCAAGTCCTATATAACGCCAAAAGACACATATTCGGCTCAGTGTTAGGGCTCATGGACACAATCGTTGTTGTTTTGCGGTCTGCTTTTCACTGATCCGTTGTTCCGTATCTGAGTTTTTTTTCTCTGATTTAAGTCCTCTTCTGTTCCGTTATTGCACAAAACATATCTGTATGGTTTCTATATTTGATCATTTTTTTGCGGATCGTATACAGAAACTGTAACTCATTAATCACCAAACAGATGAGCAATATGGGCTGGGCATAGCATATTTCTACAGTATAGATATGCAAAATACAGATGAAATACGGATGACATACAAATGTGTTCTGTTTTCGGACCCATTGACTTGGATGTGACCTCAGACCGTGATTTGTGGACAATAATAGGACATGCACTACTTTTTTGCCGAACAGCCATGCGGACAAATGGAAACGGAATGCACACGGAGTAATTTCTGTATTTTCTACAAGCCCATTGAAGTGAATGGTTCCACATACGGTCCGCAAAAAAGACGTAACGGAAGCGGAAAGAAAATATGTTCTTGTGCATAAGTTCTTTGAGATGTGCTGAGGAAGGAAAAGATAGTGTAGGGACTGATTTTATGTTTTTTTTTTTCAGTAGAAATACTTGTCAGAGACCCAAATGTCCTTTTAAAGGGATTCTGTCACCTGGATTTTAGTGACAGAGCTTTTAACATCATCACATCAGTCTGCTCGTTTTGTTTTAATGTTGTCATTTGTCTAGAAAATCACTTTTATTAATATGGTAATTACCTGAGTAAGAAGCCCAAGGGGCTGTCCCTCCGGCCATTAGAGCCCAGACGCTCCCCTTCTCCTAGAGCCCAGCACCACCCCACTGCTAATTTATGCAGTCCTCATTGCCGGCTGGCGCATGTGCAGTGCGTTCTGTGAGGCTGATTCCAGGCGCTGACATGTGTATCCACGGAATGTGTTCACTGAGCCATAATCTCGTGCATGCGCCGTGGATACACATGTCAGCGCCTGGAATATGGCGATATTCGCGCCCGCCATATTCTTTTACATTGTGAAAAACTTGGACCCATGACACATCCATCAGGTGGTACAGGACAGCCAATTGAGATGTTTCAGCACATGGACATACCCCCTACCTTATAAATAGACCTGATCTGGCCGCCATTTTACATTCAGTCTTTTGCCAGTGTAGGGAGAGGTTGCTGTGTGGAGCAGAGACAGACTGTTAGGACCACAAATCGCTAGCTTATAGGGCCACAAAAAAGCTTTTAAGGACTGGTATAGGTGTGCTATCCCTAGGTGTGACATACTGAGGGGTGTAATATACTTATAATATACTTTCTAACATAGAAAGTATATTATAGTGCAATTGTATTGTACAGCAGTTGAGTGCGGTTCTGCTTGGTTACCGCATCTACACAGAGTGACAAACGCTATTGGAACCAATAATTTCTACTAGTGTTATTTACCAGTTGACCCCCCAAAAAAAACTGATTGAAGCAGGGGTGTTACTTTCTATATAGTGCATTTAGGTAGTGCAGCATTTGTTTGCTGTTCTGCTGCGTTACCGCATCTGCACAAAGTGAAAAACACTATTTGAAGAAATAATGTCTACTAGAGTGATTTACCAGTCACCCCCCCAAAAAACTGATCGAAGCAGGGATTTTATATACTGATAATATACTTTCTATATAGTGCATTTAGGTAGTGCAGCATTTGTCTGCGGTTTTGCTGCGTTACCACAGCTACACAGAGTGAAAAACACTATTTGAAGAAATAATTTCTACTGGTGTGATTAACCAGTTGCCCCCCCAAAAAAACTGATTGAAGCAGGGGTGTTATATACCAATAATATACTTTCTATATATTACATTTAGGTAGTACAGCAATTGTCTGCGGTTTTGCTGCATTACAGTATCTTCTACACAGAGTGAAAAACATTATTTGAAGAAATAAGTTCTACTGGTGTGATTTACCAGTTGCCCCCCAAAAAAACTGATTGAAGCAGGGGTGTTATATACCAATAATATACTTTCTATATAGTGCATTTAGGTAGTGCAGCATTTGATTGCGGTTTTGCTGCATTACCGTATCTACTCAGAGTAAAAAACACTATTTGAAGAAATAATTTCTACTGGTGTGATTACCCAGTTGCCCCCCAAAAAAACTGATTGAAGCAGGGGTGTTATATACAAATAATATACTTTCTATATAGTGCATTTAGGTAGTGCAGCATTTGTCTGCGGTTTTGCTGCCTTACCGCATCTACACTGAGTGAAAATTACTATTTGAAGAAATAATTTTTACTGGTGTGATTTACCAGTTGTCCCCCAAAAAAACTAATTGAGGCAGAGGTGCGATATACCTTCTTCCACAAATACTGCTCTTCTATACGGACTTTTGTGACAGGGTCATTTTAAAAAATGACCGGCAGAGGAAGAGGCAGGCCATTCGGCAGGTGTGGTAGGAGTCGGGCAGGTGCACCAGGCCGCAGCCTAAGTGGGAAGTTGCAGAAGGTGTGTGCGATTACGTCAAAGGATGCACTAGACTTTGTTGAGTGGCTCACTCAGCCTTCCACTTCATCCTCTCTATCTGCACCCTTTTTACTCTGTGCTGTGTGCACCCCCAAAAACACCACCACCACCATATGCCCTCCGCTCGAGTCAGAGGAGTTATTTTCCCATCCATTACAAGACCTCACCGATGCACAGCCATTATTGGCATCGGATCAGGAAGAGGAAGTATCAACCCCACCCAGCAGTCTGACGACAGTGCCCAGATCAGCCCAAGTAGGGTGGTCCCTGCTGTTGCTGCCTACTCCGTTATCTAATGTTAGTGGTAGTGAAGGTGGACGTCATGTGGGTGCCACAAGAGAGGAAGAAAAGGGGAGATATGGAGCAGCAGATAGGGAGGAGAAGGAGGAGAATCAGGCAGAACTTACAGTGCACAGGAGGCAAAAAGCAGACTGCTAATGTATCTGGAATGAGCCATTCACCATGCAAGGTCACATCTGGCGCTCCCAGGATGCCAGCACATGGCTCCGCAGTGTGAGCTTTTTTTAACGTGTCCATTGCTGACAATAGTGTTGTCATCTGCAGACTGTGCTGTCAACGCATAAGTGTCACGGCTGAGGATGGGGAAAACCCTCAGCCGTGCGATGCCAGAAGATGTTACGCGCTGCTTGACCAGGACGACAGTATTAGGGAGCAGGTCACCTCCTATCGCGTCCCTAAACTGACCCTGACTCCTATCCATATGAGTCAACCCTGAAGGTGGGAGGACTCATATACCGGATACCTTGGGGTCCCTACTAGCCCTCAGGATTGCCCTGGAACAAGGAGCAGGGTAAGACGACCTGTTCCTTCTGGACACGAAGGAACAGGAGTCTCACTGGCTAAGCTGCAGGGAAAGGAACAAAAACAGCCTATGGATATGGCAGGAGGCTGAAAAGCACTTCCACACCTACCAGCCACAGACACTCAGACTGGATCCCGTGCAAGACAGCAAGTGTCCACACCCAAACACAAATGGACACTGCACACACACAAACACACAGGAAGCCAGATCCATAGGTGCATAACATAACAAAGGAAAACATCAAATGGACATCAACATAAACTTAAGGGTCCTACTTCACCGTTCCAATTGTCATTACCATCGGGGCTCGACAACTTCTCTGTTCTGCAATGCTCGACTCCGGGGCTGGCGACAATTTTATGGATCTAACTTTTGCTCACGAGAACAACATTCCGCTTGTAACCAAGACAGCCCCCATCGAT
Organism: Bufo gargarizans; assembly: GCF_014858855.1. Classification (NCBI taxonomy): domain Eukaryota; kingdom Metazoa; phylum Chordata; class Amphibia; order Anura; family Bufonidae; genus Bufo; species Bufo gargarizans. The sequence continues at coordinate 190,929,177 of NC_058080.1, forward strand.
CTGGAAACGGTGGATGGGTCCCCACTCTCCTCGGGACAAGTTACACATCAGACCGCAGATTTACAGCTCCACATTAAAACCGACCACCACGAGACGATCCACTTCTCTTTGATTGCCTCCCCCAAGTTTCTCGTGATCTTGGGCATCCCGTGGTTAGCCACTCACAACCCTTCGGTGGACTGGGAAACCCGCTGTCTACAGTTCACATCCGAGTTCTGCTCTTCGAACTGTCTGTATGAACCTGCTTCCCCAACGCCCAAAGAATCTATCATCTCAGAACCAACTGTCAAGGAGCTGTTGCCTCCACAATATAGCGAGTTTCAGGATGTCTGCGGCAAAAAAAACGCAGACAAGCTGCCCCCGCATCGACCATACGACTGCCCAATTGAATTATTACTTGGGGCTGAAATACCCTTCGGCAGCATGTACTCCCTCTCGGAGCCTGAACTCAAGGCCCTGAAGGACTACTTGGACGAGGACCTAAAGAAGGGCTTCATTCGACCCTCCACCTCCTCCGCAGGAGCACCCTTCTTCTTCGTGGAGAAAAAAGACTCCTCTCTACGCCCTTGCATTGACTACCGCAATCTGAATGATGTTACGGTAAAAAAACTTTACCCTCTCCCCCTGATTTCGGAACTTCTCGAGAGACTCCGGGCAGCGAAGGTCTTTACGAAGCTCGATCTTCGAGGGGCCTATAATCTGGTTCGCATTCGCCCCGGGGATGAATGGAAGACCGCCTTTTGCACATGATACGGACATTTTGAATACTTAGTTATGCCCTTCGGACTTTGCAATGCCCCAGCCACTTTCCAACATTTCATTAATGACGTCCTTAGGGACATGCTGGATCTGTTCGTAGTGGTATACCTGGACGATATTTAAATTTTCTCTGAAAATCTCGAACAACATCGCGAACATGTCCGCAGGGTGTTACAAAGACTCCGTGAGCAGTCCCTTTACATCAAGCTCGAGAAATGCGAGTTCGAACAGACCACCACCCAGTTTCTCGGTTACATCATCTCCCCAGAAGGGCTGAGTATGGATCCTCAGAAAATTCAGGCTGTAATAGATTGGCCTCCCCCTAAGAACGAAAAGGAAATACAGAGGTTTGTCGGCTTCGCCAACTTTTACAAAAAATTCATTCGGAACTTCTCAAAAATCATTACTCCAATTACCCAGTTAACCAAAAAGACTGTGCCCTTTTCCTGGACACCCAAAGCACAGGAACCCTTCACCAAGCTTAAATCCCTCTTCACGTCTGCTCCAATTCTGATCCATCCTAATCCCAAACTGCCATTAACAGTCGAAGTGGACACTTCGACTGTGGAGCCTTTTTTTTTTCTCGAGCCAGATGGAGCCTTTTTTTTTTTCTCGATTCAATTTCATTATCACATATCGCCCGGGGTCGAAGAATGGCAAAGCATATGCCCTTTCTAGGATGTTCTCTGAACCTTCACAGGACAACAAGGGCCAAGCCAGCATTTTACCCGAGAAAAAGGTCTTAGGAGCTACCTACCCAAAGGAACTCCTGGGGTCAATCAAGAAGGCTTTTGAAAAGGACCCCTTCCTCACCCACCCAGCAGAAGACGTCAACCTCACCCTCAAGGGTGGCTTCTGGGTATACCTGGATCGACAACTGTACGTACCAGAAATGGCACGGCTCGATGTACTAAAATATAACCACGATACCAAGTTGGCTGGCCATCCAGGTACAAGAAAGACCCAGGAACTCCTGTCCCGCTCCTTCTGGTGGCCGACGTATAAGGAAGATGCTAAAAGGTTTGTCTCCTCATGCACGGTCTGTGCCCGCAACAAGACTCCCCGCTCTTCACCCGTGGGGCTGCTGCGACCACTCCCCATCCCCTCCCGCCCTTGGGGTTCAATTTCTATGGACTTTATGGTTGACCTACCCCCTTCAAAAGGGATGAACACCATCCTGGTCATCGTGGACCGCCTTACCAAGATGGCCCATTTCATCCCCTGCAAGGGCCTACCCACCGCCAAACAGACGGCTGACCTGGTATTCCGTGAAATCTTTAGGTTACACGGGGTTCCGGATGATGTGGTCTCTGACCGAGGAGTGCAATTCACCTCTAAATTCTGGAAAGACTTCTGCCTGGCACTTGGGATCACGTTAAACCTGTCCTCCGCTTTCCATCCCCAGTCTAATGGGCAGACAGAGAGAACGAACCAGACCCTCGAGCAATACCTACGTTGTTTCATCACTCATTTGCAGGATGACTGGTTGGACCACCTTCCTACGGCCGAGTTTTCCTACAATAATGCGGAACACAGTTCCACCCATTACAGTCCTTTCTACGCCAACACTGGCCTGCATCCAGCTTTCATCCCACGCCTGCCCATCACCTCCACGCTTCCAGCTGTGGCTGAACGCCTGGCAAATTTACAAGAGGCACAAGAGAACATTTCCAATAATCTTCTTGAGGCTCAGAGACGCTTTAAGCGGGCGACAGACAAACGTCATAGACCCGCTCCGGACTTTCAGATAGGAGATCAAGTGTGGCTCTCCACAAGAAACCTGAGACTGAAGGTACCTGCTCAAAAATTGGGGCCTTTTCGGATCTCTGGCCGGATTAATGAAGTCACCTTCTGGCTGGACCTCCCACAATCCATCAGGGTGCACCCAGTCTTCCATTGCTCCCTTCTCAAACCGTTTGTAGAGAACACCTTCCCTGGCCGCCATCCTCCCCCCCCAACCACCAGTAAGGGTACAAGGCGAAGAGGAGTACATTGTCTCAAAGATCCTTGACTCCAGACTCCACCGGGGCAAAATCCAATACTTGATTTCCTGGAAAGGCTATCCTCCAGAAGACAACTCCTGGGAACCAGAGGAGAACATTCATGCTCCCAGACTTGTCAGGGAGTTCCATCTGAGTCACCCAGATAAGCCTTCCCCTGCGGTGCCTGGAGGTCACCTTGGAAGGGGGGGAGTACTGTCAGGACTCGATCCCGTGGCCAGTCATGTCCCAGGCGGTAGCTCTACCCACTAGGCTACCCTCTCTCCTTGGACTATTCTCTAGCTAACTTCTAACTACCTCTCTTTTCCTTGCCTTGACCTGCTGATTATTCCAATCTCTTGCACCTGCTACTTCCCTATAAAACCCAGCCCTTGAACCCAGCCCTTTGCTGGTTATTGTGCCTCCAAGCCTGTAGCAAGCTTCCTCTCTGCTCCTCCACCACTATTGCTGATTTATCATCGTTGCCAACCTGGACCGTTTGACCTTGCTGATTTGCCGCCTGCATTGACTCACTGCTTACCACCGACCATGCCTCCGTCTACTCCTGCTGTTACCTCGCTGCCATCTCTGCTGCTGACCCGGACTGATCGACCACGCTACCTGCCTCCTGCCTCTGTAGGCCTCTGCCACTGGACTCCATACTTCCAGCTCGGGTGTCCTCTGACTCAGGTGAGCCTCGATTGACACTACCACCCTTAACAGTGAGGAAGTGAAAGAGGAGGTGGTGGACAATGAAGTTACTGACCCAACCTGGGAAGATGGCAAGCCGAGCGAGGACAGCAGTACAGAGGCATCACAGCAACAGGCTGAAAGAGGCAGTGGGGTGGCAAAAGGGAGAAGGCGGGCCACACCAAGCAGGCCTGCAACTGTTCCCCGGAGCACCCACCCTTATGTAAATCTCCCTTGCCAAGGGGTAGGTGTTCCGCAGTCTGGCGCTTTTTTGAGGAAAGTGCGGACGACAAAAGAATTGTAATTTGCTTCCTGTGCCATACAAAAATGAGCAAGCACGTGAACACTAGCAACCTCACCACCACCAGCATGATCCACCACATGGCATCAAAGCACCGTAATAGGTGGGCTTAATGCCTGGGTCCACAATCTGTGTCTGAGGGTCATATCACTGCCTCCTCTTCCCCTGTGTTACGTGCTTGCCAATCTCCTGTTGAAGGCGCAGGCCTGGATGCCTCCCACCCTGCACCTGGACCTTCGTAAGCACCATCAGCAACCACATCCACTTCTGTGTCCAGAGCAGCGTACAAATGTCCTTACCCCAGGCATTTGAACGCAAGCGCAAATACCCAGCCACCCACCCACAGGCCATAGCACTAAATGCACAACTTTTTAAATTACTGGCCCTGCAAATGTTGCCATTTAGGCTTGTGAACACTGAAGCCTTCCATAGCCTGATGTCGGCGGTCGTCCCTCATTACGCAGTCCCCAGGTGCCACTATTTTTCACGGTGTACTGTTCCTGCCTTACACCAGCATGTGTTCTGCAATATAAACCGTGCTCTGACCAATGCAGTTACTGGGAAGGTCCACTTAACCACTGACACATGGACAAGTGCTTGTGGCCAGGGACGCTACATTTCCCTGATGGCACACTGGGTAAACGTTGTGGAGGCTGGGAGAGAGTCGTACCCTTGGATGGCACAGGTGCTACCAACGTCAAGGTTTGCCGGCCCTAATTCCATCAGGGTTTCCCCCACCACCTACGTTAGTGGCTCCAACTCCCACTTCTCCTCCTTCGCCTCCTCCTCCACTTCCACCTCCAAATTATCCTCTTGCAGCACCAGTCAGTCCTGTGTAGCACTGCAGTGGGGAAGCTGATCTGCTTTATAGAGATAGCCTTGCGGTTCGCCTGGTGGTCGTTTCACGGCGAACTTTGCTAGTTCGCGATTCTGCGAACATATGGCAATATTCGCACTCGCCATATCCCTCAGGTAGGACAGCCAATTGAGACATTTCAGCACATGGACACACCCCCTACCCTATAAATAAACCCGATCTGGCAGCCATTTTACATTCAGTTTTTCCTAGTGTAGGGAGAGGTTGATGTGTGGAGCAAGGACAGACTGTTAGGGACACCAAACACTAGCTAATATTATCTGGCATAGGTGTGCTATGGCTAGGTGTGACTTACTGAGGGGTATAATATACTCATAATATACTTTCTAACATAGAAAGTATATTATAGTGCATTTGTATTGTGCAGCAGTTGTGTGTGGTTCTGCTGCGATACTGCAGCTTGATAGAGGGACAAACGCTATTGGAATAACTAATTACAATTGGTGTGACATACCTGTTGTCCCCCCCAAAAAAACTGATTGAGGGGTGGGATATACCTATAATATACCTTCTAAAATAGAAAGTATATTATAGTGCATTTGTATTGTGCAGCAGTTGTGTGCGGTTCTGCTAAAATACCGCAGCTAGATAGAGGGACAAATGCTATTTGAACTAATTGCAACTGGTGTGATATACCTGTTGCCTAAAAAAAAAAAAAAAAGATTGAGGGGTGTGATATACCTATAACACCACACAACAACCAAAAAAAAAATTGTCTGCTACTGGGCAAAAACCATTTGTCCTAAACTAAATTAAGTGTGCAGATTACAAATCCGAAGTCAGAATTGTTGTAACACGTCACAAAATTTTGCTATGCATAAGTATGCCTAAATGAATTCAGCACTTGGAAAGCATTGAATAATTTTGAACAGAACAAGTTTTACTCCAACAATTCTGTCTTCTTTCACACTCGCTTTTTGTGTGGATCCGTCATGGACTGATCCGTTTGGCTCAGTTTTGGTGTCCGTCTCCAAAGTGGAATGGAGACTGAACTGATGGAAACTGATGCATTCTGAGCGGATCCTTTTCCATTCAGAATGCCTTGAATTCAAACTGATCAGTTTTGGACCACTTGTGAGAGCCCTGAACAGATCTCACAAACGGAAAGTCAAAACGCGACTGTGAAAGTAGACTTACCTGATCAAAGTTTGCGTAGTAAACAGTGTATGAAAATGTAATGGAATAACAAAATTTCAAAAAGTCTTGTTTTTTCAGTTTAAAGTCTTACTTGAGCAAGGCCCAGTACTGTTAAAAGTGCTTCAGGCACCTGCTTTTGCGTTTGTGAACGGTCATATTTTCCCGTTGCAAAAACCAGCAGTAGTCCCCCATCATGTTGGGATTCCAGCAGCCTTGATACCTGTTCTCTATTGTAGAAATTTCTTTATAGAACCGCTCTCCAAGTTTGTCATTTTCATGTTCCAAATTGGGTGGGAAAAATTCAAGATGGGAATTAGAGATGTCGCGAACATAAAACTTTCCGTTCGCGAACGGCGAGCACAAATTTTTGCAAATGTTCGCGAACGGGCGAACCACCATTGACTTCAATAGGCAGGCGAATTTTAAAACCCACAGGGACTCTTTCTAGCCACAGTAGTGATGGAAAAGTTTTCCAAGGAGACTAACACCTGGACTGTGGCATGCCGGAGGGGGATCAATGGCAAAACTTCCATGGAAGATTACATAGTTGAAGCAGAGTTGGGTTTTAATCCATAAAGAGCATAAATCACCTAACAATCCTAAATTTTTTTGAACAACGTGGTTTAAAACATCCAGTGTTTGTATACGATCAGGTATGATGTAGTATCGATCAGGTAATGTAAGGGTTACGCCCGCTTCACAGACATTGACAGACCAAACTCCCCTTTTATTGCACCGCAAACAACCGCAAACAGTCCATTTGCCCAACCGCAAACTCGCCATTTGCACAAGGTTGGATACCAAGCTAGCCATTTCCCGTTGATGTCATTGAAGGTTTCTTCCTCCACCCAGCCACGTACAACACCAAGGGTCTCTGAAAGGTAAATTGAATTGATTTTTCAAACGGGGAGATGGTTAAAAAAACGCTGGCTCCCTCCCCTTTGTTTGAATCCACGGTCACTGCGTCTGCGCCGTGCAATTTACTGTCACACCCGATATGAGTGGTATTTTCTGTAGTTCTCTTCTCATCAGTTTAATCCCTGTTATGTCCCATATCAGGGATTGCCTTTTGTGAAAAAAAATTTAGGCTGGGTACCTTCGACTGCCTTCACAGTGACAGACCAAACTCTGATACACCAAACTGAATTGATTTTAGGTATCGGGAGATGGAAAAAAGCAGCTTGGTCGGTCCTCTTACTCCCAAGTTGGGGCACTGCGCGTGCATGGAGCAAAGTGCTGTGACACCCTGACCCTATATGAGTGTTGTCTTAACTAGTACTATTCCTATCAGTTTAATCCCTGTTACGTTCCCTATCCGGGGATGGTGGCTTTGAGTTTGTGTGCTGCTTGTACTCATGTGTTGATCCCATTTGGCGTTTGTGATGTGAGATCATGTGCCTTCGCAAAGCAGTTGTACCGAGGTGGGTGTTGGACTTCCCACGACTCAGTTTCTTTTGGCACAGGTTGCAAATGGCATTGCTGTTATCAGAGGCAGACACACAAAAAACACTGCTGAGATTTGCAATGACGGCATTCTGGTGGTTTCAACAGCATGCGTTGATTGGCGTGCTGTCTGGCTGACCCCAGGTGCAGATACATGCTGTCTGACTGTGCCACTAGCTCCTTGCGACAACCTCCCCCTGCTTCCAACTCGTCTCCTCCTTCTCTCTGTCTCCCCTTCTGAACTTTCCCCCTCTTCTTCTTCTCTTCGAGCAGGCACCCACGTGGCATCCACGGATACATCGTCATCAACCGCTTCACTTGTATCTGACACCACAGCAAAGGAAGCAGCAGTGGGTACAACATCATCATTATCATCACACTGTACGCCCATGTGTGTAATGCTGCCTGTCACAACCAGACAGCTGAGAAGCTCTGACAGAAGCCTTTCAGAACCTCCTCCTTGAGTTTTCTTTGTTTTGAATTTCAGTTCCTCATCTCGTTAGCCTCTCTCAGCTGTCATGTAGTTGGACTGATTGCATCCCTTTAAATTCCTCCCCATAATGCATTAGTGTGTGGCTTATACAACTTCCTGGAGTGTGTGTGCATGCTGATCTTATTTTCCAGCCTTCTATAAGATAAGTGCTGTACATTTATTTGTGATTTTCTGTTTGCTGGATCCCAGGTGACCCTGACTCCCTCCGTGTCTAGTCGTGTCCCCTCACTATTGTAGGGTGTTCAGGTGGTATATAGTTGAGGTACATGGATATGCGATCATCCACCATTGGGATTTTCGCATAGGCTGAGCTAACAGGGAGAGAGCCAGGTCTGATGCAGGGGTCTCCCTTTTGTTCCTTAGTTTGGGATCCTGTGAGTCATATATTCATTTTGCATTGTCTTGTTTCCTGTACACCTTCCGTGACACTGCCTGACTGAGACATATCCCTGTTATCTACATCCTCTGGCAATAATGGTTGCGCATCAGTAATTTCATCCAACTGATGTGTAAATAACTCCTCTGAGGGATCAAGTAAAGCGGCTGTGGTGGCTGTGGTGGTAGTGGTGGTGGTGGCGGTGGGCGGGAGAGTGGTAACTTGAGAGCAGGTGACCAAAGCTGAGCTGGAGGAGGATGGTGCGTCAAGGTTCTTAGCGGAAACTGTTGAAGATTGGGTGTCCTGTGTAAGCCAGTCAACTATTTTCTCTGAATTTTTTGGGTTCAGGGTACATGGCCTTTGAACACTGGGCATTATTCCAGGGCCAGTGGAAATCACAGCACCACGACCACGACAGCCCCTGCGGGGTGGCCTGCCTCTGCCTGTAATTTTTTTTTTAGCTAAGTGGTACTATGCGTGCAAGGTACTGTGCCACCCTATATAAGTGGTGGGCAGTGGGCACAGTACAGTCTGTGTGTGCCTGACACACACTGGCTTGCAACTGGGATTATATCACAGAAAAATAATAAATATAATTTTTTTTTTATCTACAAGGTATTGTGACACCCTGTATGAATGGTGTGCACACAGTACTGTCTCTGGGCCACAAAGTCACTCAGTGGCTTGCAACTGCGATTATATCACAGATAAATAATATAAATTGACTTTTTTTATCTGCAAGGTATTGTCTGTGACACCTTGTATGTATAGTGTGCACACAGTACTGTCTGTGGGCCACACAGTCACTCACTGGCTTGCAAATGCGATTATATCACAGAAAAATAATATATATTGAATTTTTTTTTATCTGCAAGGTATTGTCTGTGACACCCTGTATGAATGGTGTGCACACAGTACTGTCTGTGACTGAGCCTGGAGCCTCTCACACACGGGCAGGCTACTGCAATATATATATATATATTATTATATATATATGTAAAAAAAAAAAGCAGAGATGATGTACCAGCTCTAAAAAGGGCTTTTTGGGGTGCTGTCAGGACGCTGTCCTTACAGCAGATGAGTCTGTGGACACAGAGGTTCAGAACACTGCCCTAGCTAACGCTTTCCCTATTAGATCAGCAGCAGCTACACTCTCCCTCCTCTCACTAAGAAAGCAGCTTCAGAATGAATCTAAAATGGATGCTGTCCAGGAGGTGGGAGGGTCTGGGAGGGAGGGTCTGCTGCTGATTGGCTGGAATGTGTCTGCTGACTGTGAGGTACAGGGTCAAAGTTTGCTCAATGATGATGTATAAGGGGCTGACCGAACATCGCATATGTTCGCCCACCGCGGCGAACGCGAACAAGCTATGTTCGCCGTGAACTGTTCGCCAGCGAATAGTTCGGGACATCACTAATGGGAATGTAAGAAATTGACTTTCAATGACATTCGGCAGCCAAGTTGTTTATATGCTGTAAGCATGTTATCTACTAATTCAGCATAGTTTGCAGCTCGTCTGTTCCCAAGGAAGTTCTGCACTACTAGCACAAATGCATCCCAAGCTGCAAGACGCAATCACTTGCGCTCAGGGCCGTCTTTACCAAAGGGAAAAAGGGGCAGCAGCCCCGGGCCCAGTTGCTCCTCTTGAGCCCTGCTAGCTACTGCCCCGGGTGTCAAGCTGTCAGCTACACAGGCATCGTACTGTGTTAAAGTTGTTAAAGATCAAGGACCTTAGATGACATCATCACCATGTGACCAGTAACCTAGCAATTACTGGTCACATGGCTATGAGGTCATCACAGGTCCTTTTTTGTGTGAAGATTACATCAGAAAAAGGTGACAGGGGCTGTTATGCTAACATACTGTAAACTACTGTATAGTGGGGTGCTGTATACTGTGTGGGGGCCTGTATACTGTGTGGTGGGCTGTATACTGTGTGGTGGGCTGTATATTGTGTGGGGCTGTATATTGTGTGGGACTGTATACTGTTTGGTGGTCTGTATACTGTGTGGGGCTGTATACTGTGGGGGGCCTGTATACTGTGGGGGGGGGCTGTATACTGTGTGGTGGGCTGTATACTGTAGGGGGGCCTGTATACTGTGGGGGGGGGTGTGTATACTGTGTGGGGGGGCTGTATACTGTGTGGGTGGCTGTATACTGTGTGGGGGCCTGTATACTGTGTGGGGGCCTGTATACTGTAGGGGGGCCTGTATAGTGTGGGGGCTGTATACTGTGTGTGTGGGCCTGTATACTGTGGGGGGGCTTATACTGTGTAGGGGGGCTGTATACTGTGTGGGGGGCTGTATACTGTGTGGGGGGCTGTATACTGTGTGGGGGCCTGTATACTGTGTGGAGCTGTATATTGTGTGGGACTGTATACTGTGTGGGGGGCCTGTATACTGTGGGGGGCCTGTATACTGTGGGGGCCTGTATACTGTGTGGGGGCCTAATACTGTGTGGTGGGCTGTATACTGTGTGGGGGTCTGTATACTGTGTGGGGGGTGTATACTGTGTGGGGGGCCTTTATAGTGTAGGGGGCCTGTATAGTGTGGGGGGGCCTGTATAGTGTGGGGGGCTGTATATTGCGGCGTGCTATACTGCTGTACTGTATACTGTGGGGGTCTGTATACTGTGGGTGCGGTATAGTGTGGAGTGCTATACTGCTGTACTGTATTGTGTGGGGGCTGTATCGTGTATAGTTTGGGGTGCTGTATACAGTAAGGTGTTGTATACTGTGAGGTGTTGTATACTGTGGGGTGCTGTATACTGTGGGCTGCTATACTGCTCTACTATATACTGTGGGGTACTGTATAGTGTGGGGTGCTATACTGCATACTGTGTGGTGCTGTATACTATAGGGTGCTATACTACATACTGTGGGGTGCTGGGGTGCACTGTAACACTAGGGTGAGCTGAGCCCCGATCTCCTTCCTGCAAAGCGGTGCCCACTTCCAGCCTGAGCCAAGCTGCCCAAAGCACTGATCCTGAGCCGCGGGAGTCTTCAGAACTCGAAGTATTCAGTCATTCACTGGACTCTACCAGGGGTGTGGATTTTTTGTGTGTGTGTTGTGGTGGAGGGCGTGATTGCCTGCTAAGGTGTGGGAAGGCGAGATCCAGGGGGCCCAAGTAAATTTTTGCCCAGGGTCCAATCAATATTAAAGACGGCCCTGCTTGCGCTGATCATAAGTAGTGTATTTGCCACATATGTAGCAGAAATTGTCTGGATCATTAACACATTTGAATTTATCCATCTTAAGCTTGAAAACTGATAGCACTATAACAGATCACTTTATCAAAATCTGTCCAGCTTGCCTGATATACTTACTGCTGACATCAGCCTGGGTGCGTCCAAACAGGTCTGGACATATCCATTGGAATATCTCCAATATAATGCATTAATATTATAACTGAATACACTTTGCATGTATAACTTAACCCTTCAAGGACCTCTACTGTCCGGTCCTCAAACATGGCGCCCGCTCACACGTGCAGCGGGTGCCATAGCCACAGCATTTCTACTATTTTAAATAGCAGAGACCCGCGCACTTATATGTGATCAGCCTTAAGGCTGATCGCATACATTTTCCCTTTCAGATGCCGTGGTCAAATGTGACTATGGCATCTGCGCAGTCCGGAAGCAGAAGTCGCGCACTTCCGCTCCAGTAACAGCGTTCCTCGGCTGAGATATGGGAACCTATTATATTGATCTAGTAGGCTGAGGTCTCAAGTAAGCTTCGGTGCCTATTAGATGACTATACCAATAGAGGCCACTAGGTGGCAGCATTGTATTGGTATAGTGCAAATGAAGCGTTTAATGGTGTCTATATAGACATCAATGAACACAATAGACAATCTAATGATTGCCAGTTATTGTCTCCCAATGTGAGTTAAAAAAAGTTAAAAAATGAAAAAATGAAAAGAAAAAAAAACCGTTCAGTAGTGATGATCGAGCACCAAAGTATTTGGGTGTTCAGCCCGAACACATTGCTAAATTTGTGTGCTCGGCCAAGCACCCGAGAATAATGGAAGTCAATGGGAGAAAACCAGGCACCCCCTGCTCTGAAGAGAGGAGGGTGCCTGGTCCATTGGAAAAGGTCAGAAAGTGACAAAAACACCACCAAAATGGATCGGGAAGAGCATGGGGACGATGTCTGGATGCATCTTGGACTCCCAGGTTGCTGCTGGGAACCATGTTGTCTGAGCTGTACGCCACTTTTACAGACTGACAACAATACACAAACCCCCTCCCCCCCAAAAACAAACAATTTTACAGGAAAAATTGTTAGGAAACATTTTTTTCCTGTATATTCAATTGTATATAAAATCCAAGTGCTACAATAAAATTACAAGCAAGAGGCACTCCAAAACAGCCTGTATATCACATATAGGAGGGCCTCATTCACATTGTGGTACAATTGTTCAGCTAGTGGGACTCCTACACTCATAAAGCCTATGCACTAAATGAATGGGCTGCCAAAAATTACAAGGAACTGGCACTCCAAAACACCCTTTGTTACACATAAAGGAGGGCATCATACATACCCTTGAAAAATTATGATTGATGGCCTGCTGGTGACCCTCAAAAACATTTGGAGCAAGGGCCTGCTGATCTGACCATCTAAAACCTTAGGGGCGAAGGTCTGCTGCCGCATTGGTGACTCTAGATAACCTCTGGGCGATTGCAAGTCACCGTGAAGGCGACAATCCATTTGAATGTCTGCCCTATCAGCTTTCGATGTTCTTTTCTGCGCCTACTATGGTGAGCCGGAGAGGGAACTTGAGAAAGGGATACCACATCCAAGTGAGGTCAATGGCTGAAATCTGATTGGGTGGAGAGAGTGGGTCAAGTTATTAAACCATAAACCTCGGGGAGGTAGTGATGATAAATAACAATACAGGACTCTTAAGATGCCCTGTTATTAGAATGAGTAATAAAAAATTACAGGGAATGTCACTGCGGTATTTTGGATGAGGAAACGTTATACAGGAGAGGCCCTGCTGTTGCTTTGTTGACTCTAGATAACTTCTGCCTGATTGCACGTCCACGTGACGTCCACGATCCATTTGAATATCTTGCCTATCAACTTTCAATGTTCTTTTTTGCGCATAACATGGTGACCACCGGTAGCGGGGAATCATTGTTCGATTTCAGAGAGGGAGCCGGATAAACGGCTACGGCTACTACTTCAAAACAAGGCAGCATGAGTTGCAGGCCTGCAGATGAGCTGACCCTGTAAAAGATTTGAGTTGCGGGCCTGAAGATAAGCTGATCCTGTAAAAGATTTTAGGTTCCGGCCTGCTGGTGAGCTGACCCTGTAAAACATTTTATGCGATGGCGTGCAGCTGAGCTGACCCTCTAAAAAGTACTATGCAAGGGCCTGCATGTGAGCTGACCCTGTAAAAGATTCGAGTTGCGGGCCTGCAGGTGAGCTGACCCAGTAAAAGATTTTAGGTGCGGGCCTGCTGGTGAGCTGAGGTGGAACCGACAAACCCAACTTGATTTTGACGGCTGCATTAATCAGGTGACCGTGATACAGCTTCACAGATTGTTTCTATCTGCATCTTTCTAAGCAATCTGTGGCCTTAGTCTTTTATCCAGACTCAGTCATTGTGCCACTATGTGGCCTCCTCATTAGAGATGTCACGAACATAAAATTTTCCGTTCGCGAACGGCAAACGCGAATTTCCGCAAATGTTCGCGAATGGGCGAACCGCCATAGACTTCAATAGGCAGGCGAATTTTACAACCCACAGGGACTCTTTCTGGCCACAATAGTGATGGAAAAGTTGTTTCATGGGGACTAACACCTGGACTGTGGCATGCCGGATGGGGATCCATGGCAAAACTCCCATGGAAAATTACGTAGTTGACGCAGAGTCGGGTTTTAATCCATAAAGGGCATAAATCACCTAACATTCCTAAATTGTTTGGAATAACGTGCTTTAAAACATCAGGTATGATGTTGTATCGATCAGGTAGTGTAAGGGTTAAGCCCACTTCACAGTGACAGACCAAACTATGACAGACCAAACTCCCCGTTTAACGCACCGCAAACAGTCCATTTGCCCGACCGCAAACTCCCCATTTGCACAAGGTTGGATACCAAGCTAGCCATGTCCCGTTCCTTGTCCTCACTGACGTCATTGAAGGTCTCTTCCTCCACCCAGCCACGTACAACACCAAGGGTCCCCGAAAGGTGACAACAAGCCCCCTGGGATGCCTGCTGTGGTTGGTCTTTCACCTCCTCAAAGCCACCTTTCTCCTCTGACTCCTCTTCTTCAGACTCCTCTTTCTGCGTTGCCACAGGTCCAGCAATCGACGACAACAAGGCTGCTTCTGGTGGTGATGGTGGCCACAACTCTTCCTCTTCATGCTCATCTACAGCCTGATACAGCACTCTTCGCAGGGCACGATCCAGAAAAAACGCATATGGGATGAGGTTGATGATGTTGCCTTGGGTTTGACTGACCAGGTTTGTCACCTCCACAAAAGGACGCATGAGCCTACAGCCATTGTGCATAAGCATTCAGTAACGCGGCCAAAAAATACCCAGCTCCGCAGAGGCTGTCCTCTTTTTTTAAATTAAAAAAAATCTGTTCGTACCAGTTTAATCTTTGTTTTGTAGCCATATCAGGGGCCGGTGTATGGAATAGATTTTAGGAAACCAGGAGATGGACAAAGATGCGGCATGCAGAGATAAAATACAGCAGAGTGTGGACCATTTTTAGCCCAAGGCAGCTCATCTCATCAGGCCTTTTTTAGTCAAATGTATCGCCCACTGTCAGTCCCTTCGGGATCTATGTCTTATTCATCTTAACCGCCTCCGGACCGCCTAACGCAGATGTGCGGTCCGGAGGCGGCAGCGCTGCGCAGTGTCACGCATATACGCGTCATCTCGCGAGACGCGAGATGACGCGATTTGCCGACCCGCGCATGCGCAGTTCGGGCCGGCATTTCGTCAAGGGGGGTCGCGTCATCAGCTTGCCAGCCAATGATCGCGGCTGGCAAGCTGATGATTTTTTAAAAATCCAATGAGAAGCCAGATAACAGATCATATTAGTAAATATGATCTGTTATATGGCTGCCCTGCTCCTCTGCTGGTTTTTTTAGTCGGTTGGATCCAGCAGAGGAGCAGGCTTTTGGGGTGTCCGTGACACGGACCCGAACCCGGACATTTTCGTAAAAGTTCGGGTTCGGTGTTCGTCGCTTTCTTGGCGCTTTCGTGACGCTTTCTTGGCGCTTTTTGAAAGGCTGCAAAGCAGCCAATCAACAAGCGTCATACTACTTGCCCCAAGAGGCCGTCACAGCCATGCCTACTATTGGCATGGCTGTGATTGGCCAGAGCACCATGTGACCCAGCCTCTATTTAAGCTGGAGTCACATAGCGCCGCCCGTCACTCTGCTCTGATTAGCGTAGGGAGAGGTTGCGGCTGCGACAGTAGGGCGAGATTAGGCAGATTAACTCCTCCAAAGGACTTGATTAATCGATCGATCTGCAGCTGTGCATCATTGAGCTGCTGAAATTCAATTACTCACTGTTTTTAGGCTGCCCAGACCGTTTGTCAGTCACTTTTTTCTGGGGTGATCGGCGGCCATTTTGTGTCTTGTGCGGTGCTGCGACCAAGTGCATCCAAGCTGCGACCAAGTGCATTTAACCCTCAATGGTGTGGTTGTTTTTTGGCTAAAGCCGACATCAGGGTGAAGCTGTCACACCAAGTGCATTTAACCAGCAATAGTCTGTTTATTTTTTGGCCATATACTACATCAGGGGCAAGCTGCGCCTGTCACCAAGTGCATTTAACCCTCAATGGTGTGGTTGTTTTTTGGCTAAAGCCTACATCAGGGTGAAGCTGTCACACCAAGTGCATTTAACCAGCAATAGTCTGTTAATTTTTTGGCCATATACTAAATCAGGGGCAAGCTGCGCCCGTCACCAAGTGCATTTAACCCTCAGTAGTGTGGTTGGTCAAGCTGTCACACCAAGTGCATTTAACCAGCAATAGTCTGTTCATTTTTTGGCCATATACTTCATCAGGGGCAAGCTGCGCCCGTCACCAAGTGCATTTAACCCTCAGTAGTGTGGTTGGTCAAGATGTCACACCAAGTGCATTTAACCAGCAATAGTCGGTTCATTTTTTGGCCATATACTACATCAGGGGCAAGCTGCGCCCGTCACCAAGTGCATTTAACCCTCAGTAGTGTGGTTGGTCAAGCTGTCACACCAAGTGCATTTAACCAGCAATAGTCTGTTCATTTTTTGGCCATATACTACATCAGGGGCAAGCTGCGCCTGTCACCAAGTGCATTTAACCCTCAATGGTGTGGTTGTTTTTTGGCTAAAGCCTACATCAGGGTGAAGCTGTCACACCAAGTGCATTTAACCAGCAATAGTCTGTTCATTTTTTGGCCATATACTACATCAGGAGCAAGCTGCGCCCGTCATCAAGTGCATTTAACCCTCAGTAGTGTGGTTGGTCAAGCTGTCACACCAAGTGCATTTAACCAGCAATAGTGTGGTTATTTTTTGGCCATATCCCAGTCTAATTCTGTCACTAAATCCATACCGGTCACCCAGCGCCTAAATACTAGGCCTCAAATTTATATCCCGCTAAATCTGTCGTTACCGCTGTACTGTTGTGGCTGGGCAAGTTATTTAGTGTCCGTTAAAGCACATTTTTTGTTCAGGGTTGAAATACAATTCCCAATTTAGCAATTTCATAATTTAATGGTTTCTGCTATATCAAAGCTATTTGAAATCTATCCCTAAAAGGGTATATAATATTCAAGGTGCACATAGGGTCATTCAGAATAACTTCACACACACGCTACTGTGCATTTCCAAGTCTAATTCTGTTAGTAAATCCATACCGGTCACCCAGCGCCTAAATACTAGGCCTCAAATTTATATCCCGCTAAATCTGTCGTTACCGCTGTACTGTTGTGGCTGGGCAAGTTATTTAGTGTCCGTTAAAGCACATTTTTTGTTCTGGGTTGAAATACAATTCCCAATTTAGCAATTTCATAATTTAGTGGTTTCTGCTATATCAGAGCTATTTGAAATCTATCCCTAAAAGGGTATATAATATTCAAGGTGCACATAGGGTCATTCAGAATAACTTCACACACACGCTACTGTGCATTTCCAAGTCTAATTCTGTTAGTAAATCCATACCGGTCACCCAGCGCCTAAATACTAGGCCTCAAATTTATATCCCGCTAAATCTGTAGTTACCGCTGTCCTGTTGTGGATGGGCAAGTTATTTAGTGTCCGTCAAAGCACATTTTTTGTTCTGGGTTGAAATACAATTCCCAATTTAGCAATTTCATAATTTAGTGGTTTCTGCTATATCAGAGCTATTTGAAATCTATCCCTAAAAGGGTATATAATATTCAAGGTGCACATAGGGTCATTCAGAATAGCTTCACACACACGCTACTGTGCATTTCCAAGTCTAATTCTGTCAGTAAATCCATACCGGTCACCCAGCGCCTAAATACTAGGCCTCAAATTTATATCCCGCTAAATCTGTCGTTACCGCTGTCCTGTTGTGGATGGGCAAGTTATTTAGTGTCCGTCAAAGCACATTTTTTGTTCTGGGTTGAAATACAATTCCCAATTTAGCAATTTCATAATTTAGTGGTTTCTGCTATATCAGAGCTATTTGAAATCTATCCCTAAAAGGGTATATAATATTCAAGGTGCACATAGGGTCATTCAGAATGACTTCACACACACGCTACTGTGCATTTCCAAGTCTAATTCTGTTAGTAAATCCATACCGGTCACCCAGCGCCTAAATACTAGGCCTCAAATTTATATCCCGCTAAATCTGTTGTTACCGCTGTACTGTTGTGGCTGGGCAAGTTATTTAGTGTCCGTCAAAGCACATTTTTTGTTCTGGGTTGAAATACAATTCCCAATTTAGCAATTTCATAATTTAGTGGTTTCTGCTATATCAGAGCTATTTGAAATCTATCCCTAAAAGGGTATATAATATTCAAGGTGCACATAGGGTCATTCAGAATAACTTCACACACACGCTACTGTGCATTTCCAAGTCTAATTCTGTCACTAAATCCATACCGGTCACCCAGCGCCTAAATACTAGGCCTCAAATTTATATTCAGCTGAATTTGAATACAATACAGTGGGCCAAATAATATTTTTGTTGTTGTGGTGAACCATAACAATGAGGAAAACATCTAGTAAGGGACGCGGACGTGGACATGGTCGTGGTGGTGTTAGTGGACCCTCTGGTGCTGGGAGGGGACGTGGCCGTTCTGCCACATCCACACGTCCTAGTGTACCAACTACCTCAGGTCCCAGTAGCCACCAGAATTTACAGCGAAATATGGTGGGGCCCAATGCCGTTCTAAGGATGGTAAGGCCTGAGCAGGTACAGGCATTAGTCAATTGGGTGGCCGACAGTGGATCCAGCACGTTCACATCATCTCCCACCCAGTCTTCTGCAGAAAGCGCACAGATGGCGCCTGAAAACCAACCCCATCAGTCTGTCACATCACCCCCATGCATACCAGGGAAACTGTCTCAGCCTCAAGTTATGCAGCAGTCTCTTATGCTGTTTGAAGACTCTGCTGGCAGGGTTTCCCAAGGGCATCCACCTAGCCCTTCCCCAGCGGTGAAAGACATAGAATGCACTGACGCACAACCACTTATGTTTCCTGATGATGAGGACATGGGAATACCACCTCAGCATGTCTCTGATGATGACGAAACACAGGTGCCAACTGCTGCGTCTTTCTGCAGTGTGCAGACTGAACAGGAGGTCAGGGATCAAGACTGGGTGGAAGACGATGCAGGGGACGATGAGGTCCTAGACCCCACATGGAATGAAGGTCGTGCCACTCACTTTCACAGTTCGGAGGAAGAGGCAGTGGTGAGACCGAGCCAACAGCGTAGCAAAAGAGGGAGCAGTGGGCAAAAGCAGAACACCCGCCGCCAAGAGACTCCGCCTGCTACTGACCGCCGCCATCTGGGACCGAGCACCCCAAAGGCAGCTTCAAGGAGTTCCCTGGCATGGCACTTCTTCAAACAATGTGCTGACGACAAGACCCGAGTGGTTTGCACGCTGTGCCATCAGAGCCTGAAGCGAGGCATTAACGTTCTGAACCTGAGCACAACCTGCATGACCAGGCACCTGCATACAAAGCATGAACTGCAGTGGAGTAAACACCTTAAAACCAAGGAAGTCACTCAGGCTCCCCCTGCTACCTCTTCTGCTGCTGCCGCCTCGGCCTCTTCTGCTGCTGCCGCCTCGGCCTCTTCCTCCGCCTCTGGAGGAACGTTGGCACCTGCCGCCCAGCAAACAGGGGATGTACCACCAACACCACCACCACCTCCGTCACCAAGCGTATCAACCATGTCACACGGCAGTGTTCAGCTCTCCATCTCACAAACATTTGAGAGAAAGCGTAAATTCCCACCTAGCCACCCTCTATCCCTGGCCCTGAATGCCAGCCTTTCTAAACTACTGGCCTATGAAATACTGTCATTTAGTCTGGTGGACACAGACAGCTTCAAACAGCTCATGTCGCTTGCTGTCCCACAGTATGTTGTTCCCAGCCGCCACTACTTCTCCAAGAGAGCCGTGCCTTCCCTGCACAACCAAGTATCCGATAAAATCAAGTGTGCACTGCGCAACGCCATCTGTAGCAAGGTCCACCTAACCACAGATACGTGGACCAGTAAGCACGGCCAGGGACGCTATATCTCCCTAACTGCACACTGGGTAAATGTAGTGGCAGCTGGGCCCCAGGCGGAGAGCTGTTTGGCGCACGTCCTTCCGCCGCCAAGGATCGCAGGGCAACATTCTTTGCCTCCAGTTGCCACCTCCTCCTTCTTGGCTTCCTCCTCCTCTTCTTCCACCTGCTCATCCAGTCAGCCACACACCTTCACCACCAACTTCAGCACAGCCCGGGGTAAACGTCAGCAGACCATTCTGAAACTCATATGTTTGGGGGACAGGCCCCACACCGCACAGGAGTTGTGGCGTGGTATAGAACAACAGACCGACGAGTGGTTGCTGCCGGTGAGCCTCAAGCCCGGCCTGGTGGTGTGCGATAATGGGCGAAATCTCGTTGCAGCTCTGGGACTAGCCGGTTTGACGCACATCCCTTGCCTGGCGCATGTGCTGAATTTGCTGCTCGTCTGTCTGCGCTAAAGCGTAACTTCGGCCTTCCCGCTCACCGCCTCATATGCGACGTGCCCACCAGGTGGAACTCCACCTTGCACATGCTGGACAGACTGTGCGAGCAGCAGCAGGCCATAGTGGAGTTTCAGCTGCAGCACGCACGGGTCAGTCACACTGCGGAACAGCACCACTTCACCACCAATGACTGGGCCTCCATGCGAGACCTGTGTGCCCTGTTGCGCTGTTTCGAGTACTCCACCATGAAGCATGGTCACAGCGGGGTGGCACCCAACGCAGCTCGGGCCCATCACTGGTGCGTGGCTGGGGGAAAGGCAGGACGATGACGATACGCCTCCCACAGAGGACAGCTTGTCCTTACCCCTGGGCAGCCTGGCACACATGAGCGACTACATGCTGCAGTGCCTGCGCAACGACAGCAAAGTTGCCCACATTTTAACGTGTGTGGACTACTGGGTTGCCACCCTGCTGGATCCACGGTACAAAGACAATGTGCCCACCTTACTTCCTGCACTGGAGCGTGATAGGAAGATGCGCGAGTACGTTGGTAGACGCGCTACTGAGAGCATTCCCAAATGTCACAGGGGAACAAGTGGAAGCCCAAGGCCAAGGCAGAGGAGGAGCAAGAGGTCGCCAAGGCAGCTGTGTCACGGCCAGCTCCTCTGAGGGCAGGGTTAGCATGGCAGAGATGTGGAAAAGTTTTGTCAACACGCCACAGCTAACTGCACCACCACCTGATACGCAACGTGTTAGCAGGAGGCAACATTTCACTAACATGGTGGAACAGTACGTGTGCACACCCCTCCACGTACTGACTGATGGTTCGGCCCCATTCAACTTCTGGGTCTCTAAATTGTCCACGTGGCCAGAGCTAGCCTTTTATGCCTTGGAGGTGCTGGCCTGCCCGGCGGCCAGCGTTTTGTCTGAACGTGTATTCAGCACGGCAGGGGGCGTCATTACAGACAAACGCAGCCGCCTATCTACAGCCAATGTGGACAAGCTGACGTTCATAAAAATGAACCAGGCATGGATCCCACAGGACCTGTCCGTACCTTGTCCAGATTAGACATTAACTACCTCCCCTTAACCATATATTATTGTACTCCAGGGCACTTCCTCATTGAATCCTATTTTTATTTTCATTTTACCATTATATTGCGAGGCTACCCAAAGTTGAATGAACCTCTCCTCTGTCTGGGTGCCGGGGCCTAAATATATGCCAATGGACTGTTCCAATGTTGGGTGACGTGAAGCCTGATTCTCTGCTATGACATGCAGACTGATTCTCTGCTGACATGAAGCCAGATTCTCTGTTACGGGACCTCTCTCCTCTGCCTGTGTGCTGGGCCTAAATATATGCCAATGGACTGTTGCAGTGGTGGCTGACGTGAAGCCTGATTCTCTGCTATGACATGCAGACTGATTCTCTGCTGACATAAAGCCAGATCCTCTGTTACAGGACCTCTCTCCTCTGCCTGGGTGCTGGGCCTAAATATCTGACAATGGACTGTTGCAGTGGTGGCTGACGTGAAGCCTGATTCTCTGCTATGACATGCAGACTGATTCTCTGCTGACATGAAGCCAGATCCTCTGTTACGGGACCTCTCTCCTCTGCCTGGGTGCTGGGCCTAAATATGTGACAATGGACTGTTGCACTGGTGGCTGATGTGAAGCCTGATTCTCTGCTATGACATGCAGACTGATTCTCTCCTGACATGAAGCCAGATCCTCTGTTACGGGACCTCTCTCCTCTGCCTGGGTGCTGGGCCTAAATTTATGACAATGAACTGTTGCACTGGTGGCTGACGTGAAGCCTGATTCTCTGCTATGACATGCAGACTGATTCTCTGCTGACATGAAGCCAGATTCTCTGTTACGGGACCTCTCTCCTCTGCCTGGGTGCTGGGCCTAAATATCTGACAATGGACTGTTGCAGTGGTGGCTGACATGAAGCCTGATTCTCTGCTATGACATGCAGACGGATTCTCTGCTGACATGAAGCCAGATTCTCTGTTACGGGACCTCTCTCCTCTGCCTGGGTGCTGGGCCTAAATATATGACAATGGACTGTTGCACTGATGGCTGACGTGAAGCCTGATTCTCTGCTATGACATGCAGACTGATTCTCTGCTGACATGATGCCAGATCCTCTGTTACGGGACCTCTCTCCTCTGCTTGGGTGCTGGGCCTAAATATATGCCAATGGACTGTTGCAGTGGTGGCTGACGTGAAGCCTGATTCTCCGCTATGACATGCAGACTGATTCTCTGCTGACATGAAGCCAGATCCTCTGTTACGGGACCTCTCTCCTCTGCCTGGGTGCTGGGCCTAAATATATGACAATGGACTGTTGCACTGATGGCTGACGTGAAGCCTGATTCTCTGCTATGCCTTGGAGGTGCTGGCCTGCCCGGCGGCCAGCGTTTTGTCTGAACGTGTATTCAGCACGGCAGGGGGCGTCATTACAGACAAACGCAGCCGCCTATCTACAGCCAATGTGGACAAGCTGACGTTCATAAAAATGAACCAGGCATGGATCCCACAGGACCTGTCCGTACCTTGTCCAGATTAGACATTAACTACCTCCCCTTAACCATATATTATTGTACTCCAGGGCACTTCCTCATTGAATCCTATTTTTATTTTCATTTTACCATTATATTGCGAGGCTACCCAAAGTTGAATGAACCTCTCCTCTGTCTGGGTGCCGGGGCCTAAATATATGCCAATGGACTGTTCCAATGTTGGGTGACGTGAAGCCTGATTCTCTGCTATGACATGCAGACTGATTCTCTGCTGACATGAAGCCAGATTCTCTGTTACGGGACCTCTCTCCTCTGCCTGTGTGCTGGGCCTAAATATATGCCAATGGACTGTTGCAGTGGTGGCTGACGTGAAGCCTGATTCTCTGCTATGACATGCAGACTGATTCTCTGCTGACATAAAGCCAGATCCTCTGTTACAGGACCTCTCTCCTCTGCCTGGGTGCTGGGCCTAAATATCTGACAATGGACTGTTGCAGTGGTGGCTGACGTGAAGCCTGATTCTCTGCTATGACATGCAGACTGATTCTCTGCTGACATGAAGCCAGATCCTCTGTTACGGGACCTCTCTCCTCTGCCTGGATGCTGGGCCTAAATATGTGACAATGGACTGTTGCACTGGTGGCTGATGTGAAGCCTGATTCTCTGCTATGACATGCAGACTGATTCTCTCCTGACATGAAGCCAGATCCTCTGTTACGGGACCTCTCTCCTCTGCCTGGGTGCTGGGCCTAAATTTATGACAATGAACTGTTGCACTGGTGGCTGACGTGAAGCCTGATTCTCTGCTATGACATGCAGACTGATTCTCTGCTGACATGAAGCCAGATTCTCTGTTACGGGACCTCTCTCCTCTGCCTGGGTGCTGGGCCTAAATATCTGACAATGGACTGTTGCAGTGGTGGCTGACATGAAGCCTGATTCTCTGCTATGACATGCAGACGGATTCTCTGCTGACATGAAGCCAGATTCTCTGTTACGGGACCTCTCTCCTCTGCCTGGGTGCTGGGCCTAAATATATGACAATGGACTGTTGCACTGATGGCTGACGTGAAGCCTGATTCTCTGCTATGACATGCAGACTGATTCTCTGCTGACATGATGCCAGATCCTCTGTTACGGGACCTCTCTCCTCTGCTTGGGTGCTGGGCCTAAATATATGCCAATGGACTGTTGCAGTGGTGGCTGACGTGAAGCCTGATTCTCCGCTATGACATGCAGACTGATTCTCTGCTGACATGAAGCCAGATCCTCTGTTACGGGACCTCTCTCCTCTGCCTGGGTGCTGGGCCTAAATATATGACAATGGACTGTTGCACTGATGGCTGACGTGAAGCCTGATTCTCTGCTATGACATGCAGACTGATTCTCTGCTGACATGATGCCAGATCCTCTGTTACGGGACCTCTCTCCTCTGCTTGGGTACTGGGCCTAAATATATGCCAATGGACTGTTGCAGTGGTGGCTGACGTGAAGCCTGATTCTCCGCTATGACATGCAGACTGATTCTCTGCTGACATGAAGCCAGATTCTCTGTTACGGGACCTCTCTCCTCTGCCTGGGTGCTGGGCCTAAATATCTGACAATGGACTGTTGCAGTGGTGGCTGACATGAAGCCTGATTCTCTGCTATGACATGCAGACTGATTCTCTGCTGACATGAAGACAGATTTTCTGTTACGGGACTTCTCTCCTCTGCCTGGGTGCTGGGCCTAAATATATGACAATGGACTGTTGCACTGGTGGCTGACGTGAAGCCTGATTCTCTGCTATGACATGCAGACTGATTCTCTGCTGACATGAAGACAGATTCTCTGTTACGGGACCTCTCTCCTCTGCCTATGAGCTGGGCCTAAATATATGCCAATGAACTGTTGCAGTGGTGGCTGACGTGAAGCCTGATTCTCTGCTAAGACATGCAGACTGATTCTCTGCTGACATGAAGACAGATTCTCTGTTACGGGACCTCTCTCCTCTGCCTGAGTGCTGGGCCTAAATATCTGACAATGGACTGTAGCAGTAGTGGCTGACGTGAAGCCTGATTCTCTGCTATGGGACCTCTCTCCAATTGATATTGGTTAATTTTTATTTATTTTATTTTAATTTTAATTCATTTCCCTATCCACATTTGTTTGCAGGGGATTTACCTACATGTTGCTGCCTTTTGCAGCCCTCTAGCCCTTTCCTGGGCTGTTTTACAGCCTTTTTAGTGCCGAAAAGTTCGGGTCCCCATTGACTTCAATGGGGTTTGGGTTCGGGACGAAGTTCGGATCGGGTTCGGATCCCGAACCCGAACATTTCCGGGAAGTTCGGCCGAACTTCTCGAACCCGAACATCCAGGTGTCCGCTCAACTCTACACATGAGGGCTGAAGATAAGTGCTTTATGTGACTGAACTTTGATGGGCTGAAGCCAAGCCATCCTGTTGGAACAGATTTGAGTTGTGTTTTTTCCAATAAAACCCTTATGTTGCATCCAACCCTGCCGACTGCCTACCATTTGTACAGATAACCTACACATATGGTGTCGGATGCGGGCAAGTGGTTGCTAAGGGTAACGGCTGCCTATTTTTTTTTTGCTCTATAATCTGCTTATGTCCTGGATAAAGGCTGCTACATTGTTGCCCAGTGAGACTCCTGCCATGGAGGAGCTGGTTAAGCAGTTTGTGCAGGTCAGTGCTGCCCAGCAGGAAAGCAACCGTCTGTTGCTGGAACAGATCGCAGTCCTGAGAGAGAGTGTGTCAGCTCAGCCAAGGAATATGGAGGAGTTAGCTGGGACTGTGAATGTAAAAAAGGCAGTGCACCGCGCCTTGCAAAAAATGACCCCAGATGACGACATAGAGGCCTATATGGCGGTGTTTGAAAGGATTGTGGAAAGAGAGAAACTCCCTGCGGCTGAATGGACTGAGGTTCTGGTGCCTTATTTGACTGGGGAGCCGCAAAAAGAATATTTTGATTTAACGGCAGAGCAGGCCAAAGACTATGATATCCTTAAAGCAGAAATCATGGCCCGGCTGGGAGTCACCTTATCTGTCCGTGCTCGCAGAGTCCATGAATGGCGGTTTGAAGAGAAAAAACCGCCCCGCTCTCAATTGTTTGATTTGTTTCACCTTGTGCGCAAGTGGCTACAACCTGAGACACTGAGTACAGCAGACATTTTCGAACGAATCGTGCTCCACCGCTATGTGAGTGGACTTCCTATGGACATTAACCGCTGGGTTGCTCAAGGAGACCCCAAAACCCGGGATCAATTGGTTTCACTTGTGGAGCGGTTTACGACTACCGAGACCTGTCTGAAGCCTGAAGGTAAACAACAGCAGTTCGTGGGATCCTCTGGTGGTCGTCGACAGAGAGCAACCTCCACAGCCATTTCTACCTCTGAGCAGGAGGACCTAGCCAACAGACAAAACCTGGGTGGCTCCCCCCGGGGAAAGAGTTTTTTCATTCCAAGAAAGGTACCCTCCCGTTCTGAGGCCCCACTTGAAGGCCAACCTAAGGTCCGTTGTTGGAAGTGTCAGCAACCGGGGCATATTGCAGCACACTGTTCCCAGGGGGAGGAGCCAATGGAGTGTGGTGCCACCCGCCGCCTCTCCATGTTTGCTCATCCTGTTTGCAGTGCTACACCCCTGCAGGAACCAGGTCCCCAGGAGCGTCAACTCCAGGTAAACAGGGTAAGTGTTGTGGCCCTTTTGGACTCGGGTAGCCTGGTCACCCTCTTGTGTGCTGCCATACCCCATGACCTGGTCATCGATGAAAGGCGGGTGGGGGTGGTTTGTATCCATGGGGCCACTAAGCATTATCCACTGGCCAAAGTGACTGTAGGGACTGGCTGCGGGACAGTGACCCATGAAGTGGGTGTGGTACCAGACTTATTACATCCATTGATTGTGGGACGTGATTTTCCGTTGTTCTGGGATCTCTGGTCTCATTACCACTGTAATGATACGCCTGTTGCATGTTCACCTTCTTTAAGCCCAATTCCTTTAGGGGGAGAAGCCCAAACAGATGCTGTAGGGGTGACCAATGAGGTATCAGA
This sequence comes from Bufo gargarizans, assembly GCF_014858855.1. Taxonomy (NCBI): domain Eukaryota; kingdom Metazoa; phylum Chordata; class Amphibia; order Anura; family Bufonidae; genus Bufo; species Bufo gargarizans. The sequence continues at coordinate 190,955,977 of NC_058080.1, forward strand.
CAGTTTTCCCCTTGCAGTATTGGCTGGGGATCAAGGTGAGGAGTCTAACCCTGAGTAGAATGTACCGGACTTGGAAGTGTCTCGGGAGAACTTTGGGACTGCTCAGTTACGAGACTCCACCCTGAAACATGCATGGGAAAATGTAACTGTACTAAATGAGGTACCTCAGGAGTCTAATGCTGATCAAAAGTTTCCTCATTTTGCTGTCAGTGATAATTTACTGTATCGTGTTACTAAGATGCGTGATGAAATTGTGGAGCAATTGGTGGTACCCATACCTTATAGAAGGATGGTCCTTGATATGGCCCACACCCATTTACTTGGGGGTCATCTGGGGACTGAGAAAACAAAGGAAAGAATCCTGCAAAAGTTCTATTGGCCAGGTTGTTACCAAGAGGTTGAAAGGTTTTGCCAATCCTGCCCAACCTGCCAAGTAACGGCTCCTGTGAGTCACTTTCGGAGCCCCTTGGTTCCCCTGCCAATAATTGAGATTCCATTTGACAGAATAGCTATGGATTTGGTGGGGCCGTTAGTTAGGTCTGCCCGAGGCCCCCAGTATATTTTGGTAGTGCTGGACTATGCCACTAGGTATCCTGAAGTCATTCCGTTGCGGAATACCTCCTCCAAGTGCATTGCTCATGAGTTGGTTCATATATTTTCCAGAACTGGCCTACCAAAAGAAATACTGACTGACCAGGGTACACCTTTCATGTCCAAAGTTATGAAAGAGCTTTGCAACCTGCTGAAAATTAAGCAGCTAAGAACCTCTGTATATCATCCCCAAACAGATGGCCTTGTAGAGAGGTTCAATAAAACCTTAAAGGGGATGTTGAGAAGGGTAGTAGAAAAGGATGGGAGGGACTGGGATTGTCTGTTGCCATATCTCATGTTCTCCATCCGAGAGGTCCCCCAGTCCTCCACTGGCTTCTCTCCATTTGAGTTATTATATGGGAGACATCCCAGGGGATTGCTGGATATTGCCAAGGAGACTTGGGAGAGTGAGGCTACCCCTTACAGAAGTGTGATAGAACATGTGGCCCAAATGCAAGATCGCATCAGCAGCATTATGCCCATTGTGAGGGAACACATGCAGAAGGCCCAAGAGTCCCAGAGCAGGGTGTACAATAGAGCGGCCCGGGTGAGGCAGTTCAACCCTGGGGACAGGGTACTAGTGCTGGTTCCCACGGTAGAAAGCAAATTTCTGGCCAAGTGGCAGGGTCCTTTTGAAGTAGTAGAAAGGGTTGGAGAAGTCAATTATAAAATACATCAGCCTGGGAAAAGAAAGCCCATCCAACTCTATCACGTCAATTTAATCAAACCTTGGAAGGATAGAGAGTCCCTGGTAGCAGCCACAAAACCCCAAATGGATTGTCAAACAGATATTGAAAAGGTTGCAATAGGTGACACCCTGTCCAAACCCCCAAAAAAAGAAACCAAGGAGTTTCTACAGCAGAACAGGGATATCTTTACGGACCTGCCAGGCACTACAGATGTCATTCAGCATGAGATAGTCACTGACCCCAAGGTAACGATAAACATTAAACCTGTCACAACCAGACAGCTGAGAAGCTCTGACAGAGGCCTTTCAGAACCTCCTCCTTGAGTTCTCTTTGTTGTGCGGTTCAGTTCCTCATCTCGTTAGCCTCTCTCAGCTGTCATGGAGTTGGACTGATTGCATCCCTTTAAATTCCGCCCCATAATGCATTACTGGGCGGCTTATACTACTTCCTGGAGTGTGTGTGCATGCTGATCTTGTTTTCCTGTCTGCTACAAAGTTAAGTGCTGAACATTTATCTGTTATTTTCTGTTTGCTGGGTCCCAGGTGACCCTGACTCCCTCCGTGTCTGTGTAGGGAGCCGGTGGTTGTGTCCCCTCACTATTGTAGGGTGTTCAGGGGTTATATAGTCGAGGTACGGGGATATGCAACCTTCCACCTTTCGGATCTTTGCATAGGCTGAGCAGCCAGGGAAAGTCTCAGGTCTTGTGCAGGGGTCTTTTGGTTCCTTAGCTTTGGATCCACTCAGTCATATATGCATGTTGCTTTGTCTTGTTTCCTGTACACCGTCCGTGACAAAACCATACAGAATCCCTGAGGCTCGGTGACAAGCGGTCTCTGAGGAGGTAAAGCGTATGTTAGCTCTGCAGGTTATTGAGGAATCCAAAAGTGGGTGGTCTAGCCCCATTGTATTAGTGCCTAAACCAAATGGGACCTGGCGGTTCTGCAATGACTTCCGCCGTCTAAATGAAGTCTCTAAATGCGATTCCTATCCTATGCCCCGGGTGGATGAATTAATTGAAAGGTTGGGACCAGCTTGAAGTGTCATGAAGTACAATATGTAATGAGAAAATATTATCAGAATGGCCTGGATAAGTAATAGCGTTTTAAAGTTATTACCATGTAAAGATACACGTCAGATTGGCAAAAAATTGCCTGGTCCTTAAGGTTAAAAATGGCAAGGTTCTTAAGGTGTTAATAGAACAGGTTCTGTAGACATCTATGTGAAATCAGATGACGATGGTGTAAAAGAAGTGCACTCTTTCACTCTATAGTAGTATTTTGGGCCTCTGCACAGTTCTTTATACCTGATGCTAACATAGACCTGTAAGGATGAGTTCATACTTGAGTTATGTGGTCAGTTTTGGCCCAGTGACTGCCCAAATAAGTGAAGTGTGCAGTGATTCTAAGAGCGACGCCTGTCATCTGCATGTCTTACGGACTCACAGTATTATTTCCCTACCACAGCAGCCTCCTTATGCGTGTTACTGCAAGGCACAGTGTTTTACACCACTATACAGGCACTCTGCAGCCAGGAAATAGCATTTTTTTTTAACACGATTCACCACAAATTAATTTGGATTGAATTGAATCTTTTCGGAAAATTTGGCGAACCAACCGAATCGAATTTTTGATAAATTCGCTCATCAATATTCATCATGGCTGGCTCTGTCAATCAAAATGCAGAGGGAGCAGCAGTTGGTGAGATAGTCAAGCCTCTAGGTGTAACATACACTCCCCCGTGCTCCTAGAAACTAATTTGCATATAGTAAAGTATAATTTTTTTCAGTGATGCGGGCACATAAGAACATGGGACCAACAACTATGCCATCAACTGCCAAGCGCACATGTAACAGGTCAGCCAGTTTCATAGGTACAAATCTACTGACAGATGCCCTTTAATACTATTTTGTCCATTGTGATAGGGGTACACAGTGGTTGGATATGACATCTCTGACTGCTGGCTAGATGCTGACTAAATGACAATGAAATAAAGTAACTATGGATGACACTATGGATGATTACGTTTGATTCCAGACAACAGAGAACAGAAGAACTCACAGTAAGCTATGGAAAAATTCAAAAGGTATACTATTAATAAATGGGTTTTATATTTTAAGGAGATACTAAAAATGTTCTATGTCTTACGCACATAGCTATTCTGTATCTTCTGTTCCTGTAGAGCAGTACATTCTGCACACATACACCGGAAATACACTTATCATTATTTCAGATAAAAAAAATAAAAAATTGGAAGAGAATTTAGAACAGCATATTCAGATGATGGATCTGCTTTGGAGGCCTCAAAATATATTAAATGTGTTTTTTTTTTTATGTTTTTTTTTTTCATTTTCAATATTTTTTTGTTTTTTTTATATACAATTCATTTTAAATTCGGTCATCTCTTATTTACATTTTCACTTGTCCTTGTTTTCAGAGATATTTTTAATGAAAACATCTGAAATGTATTATTCAACGATGTAGACTGGAAATGGACAGTAAATACATTTACATGTATAAGTTTGCCCATATATATCGGTGTCTAGTTTTTATAATGTAAAAGTACAGTACCACTTCTGGTTTCATCTGCTGAGGAAATTATCTTCTGTCCTAATAAGACAAGTAGTGCAGTGATGAGCATGTGCTCCTTTTAGTCGTCTTTTCTAAAGTGAACTACACAAATTGTTTCGACACATTCTCAATTTAATTAGATCTGTCCTTTCCACCTCCGGAATCTTGGAAAGTTCATTGTCTAAGCAGGGAGCTGATTAGATTACAGCTGCCATTGTCTGCTCGCCTTCTAAGTGGATCTAAATCATATTCCCATTTCATCTGGTTTTGGATAGGCGGTTAACATTGAGGCACAAATTACATTTAACTCAGAAGCTATATGTGCGTCCAAGAAAATAATTATTACTGATCGATGACTTAAAGCTTTGCTGTAATAAAATATTGCTACATGTTTCTACAATGTTTTGTAGAGTATGTGGTAAAACAGAAAACAATGTAAAAATATAAGCAACCTTCTCATGCAATGTCTGGTATGTTGGCACTTTAGATTAAGGACAATACTATTTATAAAAAATATGTGTAACATTGCAATTATGCAGGTGCAGAGACAGAGGACAAGGAGAAAAATAATAAAAGTAGCGAAAAATAGGAACAAGAGGTACAAGAACAAACATGAGCATAAAGTGGGCCAGCCGGACCAGATCAAGATCAGGAAAGTAAAAACAGAAACAAAACAGCAGGCAAAAATCATATACAATACCACTAATCCCTAATGGATTCCAAGTCCCAGATACGATACTGAGCCAAGGTCAACACCAGGAGAGTCCATGGAGCCAAGTCCGAATCAAAAAGCGGGGTCAGAGAGGAAGCCAAGGTGAGAAGTCAGGAGTCCACAGTAACTAAAGACACTAGTGAGGGAAATGAACACCAATCACAAGCAACTGCTGCTGGCAATAGCCTGTTTAAATATGCGGCCTACCTCTGTATGGGATACCAATACCGATCCTGATTGGTCCGGCTTCCCACATGACCAGGAAGTGACGTGAACATGTTCATGTGTCCAGCACCACTTCCTATTGGCCCAGCGAGCATGTGACTGCGGTGTGAAGTCACCACTAGCCTTGCAGGCACATGCTCCATGTGGGAGCATGGGGCGTTAAAACGGTTGTCCTAGTTATGAACCAAATTGTATAGCACTGTAAATCTGATGGGCAGCAATATATACCTAAGCTAAGCAGGTTTTAGTCAAAAACAATGATATTTCCTCATTTGTCTGGTTCTCTTATAAGTCTGCCCTGAGTGACATGTCTGCCGGCTTGGATACTCAGCAGCATCTTGTATGTGTAGAACTACAAGTCCCAGATGTACAATGACACTGCTGATACACACAGGATCTTCCCCCTACCTGTTCTTGTGCAATGCTCTGCAGAACTCCTCTAGTCTGCCAGTTCATATGCCTAGCATTTGTCTCCTCAGTGTCTGCAGATACTCAGTAAAGCCTACAGCCCTGAGTCTGTGCTGATGAAGGGGTTAAAGTTTATCCTGAATTATCCAGGAAGAGAGCAGACATCAGCAGATAGCAATGCAGGGGGGCATGTCCAGCACAGTGAAGTCTCATGTACAGACACAGACCTGCTCCTCAGGCTTGTGCACGAAACATAGTCAGAGCAAGGAGATAAGCTGACATCACAGGTCAAAAAACAAAATTTACCAAAAATTTTCAATTTCTCTACTTCTATAATACATAGTAATACTTCCAAAAATAGTTATTACTTTACATTCCCCATATGTCTACTTTATGTTTGGATCATTTTGGGAATGATATTTTATTTTTTGGGGATGTTACAAGGCTTAGAAGTTTAGAAGCAAATCTTGAATTTTTTCAGAAAGTTTCAAAAACCCACTTTTTAAGGACCAGTTCAGGTCTGAAGTCGCTTTGCGAGGTTTACATAATATAAACTACCCAAAAATGACCCCATTCTAGAAAATACACCCCTCAAGGTATTCAAAACTGATTTTACAAACTTTGTTAACCGTTTAGGTGTTCCACAAGAATTAATGGAAAATAGAGCTACAATTTCAAAATTTCACTTTTTTGGCAGATTTTCAATTTTAATTTTTTTTTCCAGTTACAAAGCAATGGTTCCCTTACGTCCTACCAGCAGCACAGATGGGGTTAACTGCCCCTGTGGACTGGTAGGACCGGCGGAATTTTTAATGAGCCCAAGAACCAATAAACGATCTTCAGCTCCCTGAAAGGGAGGAGATCACCCCCCAGCCCACCGTGTTTTTTTCTGTCTTCTGGACAGGTGGACTGGCGTGTCACTCCCCCTCAGGGAGCTGAAGAGTGCTTAGGGGCTCTTTTATTCCTTAACCCAGGATCGCCCCTTTTTTTGTTGCGCTCATTGCCTTTATTATCGGCCTCATTGCGGCAATTTTTTTCTCTAGGGTACCATGGGGGGGGGGTGTTCCACTTCCCCCTTCTTCCGCTGTAGGCCGCCCGGTTGTCCCCGCATGTGTGCGGTGCCGCGGCGTCCCCCCAGCGCGGCAGCTGCGCGCCCTTCTCTGCTGTCGGGTCCCTCGCCAGCTGCCGGTGCGGTGTCCCGTTCTCTCAGCTTTCCCGCACTAGGTGCGCTACGTCACTTCCGTTTTTTTCGTATCAATGCAGTGAGATGCTAAACCTCACCGCTCTATTCTATTTGTCTCCTTATGGACATCCTCGACTTCCTGGATTGCAGGGGGAGACACATAGGGTTAAGTGAGCCAGTATGGGCTCTATTACCTCTCTGGGCTGGTCTCAATCAAGGGCCCACCCAGGGGGCGGGGCTTCCTCCTTTTAAGCGCCCAGAGCCTCTCATTCAGTGCTCTGGTTGCATCGCTTCACAAGCTAGCTCCAGAGTTCCCTGTGCCTTGATATATTCTAGTGTTATATTGCTTGGGTTGTTCTTCTTCCACAGCTCTATTTTCTTCAGTGCTGGTGGGCGCCCAGATGGTCTTGTTTCACCTCCTCCTGGTGTTTGTAGGTGGTATGACCTGTTTATTCTTTCTTTACAGAATTATGGCTTCCCCTAAGGATTTGGATCCGCGGAAGTCTGGGGCCAAGAGGAAGCATTTGGCCTGTTACGAGTGTAACACACCTCTAGACGACAGCTGCCCTTGCTCCAGGTGTGAGAGTTGTCGCACGGCATCCACGGAACCCACGATGCAAGAAATGTTCCAGTAGACTAAAACCTATGTGGATGATTCCATTAAGGGAGTGGTGCGTCTGCTTAATGAGAAACTACCAGGATCCTCTCAGACTCCCATGGATGTGGTTGCACCTGTCGAGAGACCTACCCCGTGTTCCGTGGTGTCTTCTTCTGAGGAAGAAGAATTCACTTCTTGCTTTTTTCCTCCAGAGAAAACGCAGAAGTTGCTGAAGTCCATCATGTCGGGGGACCAGGATGTTGACATGGGGGAGTCCTCCGATCCCTCCGGACGGACACAGCGTGTCTTTAGAGCGGATGAGACCCTCCTCTCTGTAATGCGTACAGAGTGGAGAAAGCCTGAAAAAGGCCCAGTCCTCACCAGGAAATTTAAGCTCATGTACCCGATGGCTAAACCCTTGGTGGAATCGTGGGGTTCCGTACCCAAGGTGGACATGGCTATAGCCAAGTTGTCCAGGCGCACTCTGGTCCCTACAGACGATGGGTCTAGTCTGCAGGACCCTCTAGACCGGAGGGCAGAGTGCACCCTCAGAAGGGGTTACGCGGCGGCTGCTGCCTCCGCATCAACTTCAATTGCGGCCACTGAGGTAGCCTCCTTTCTACGCTCTAAGCTCAACCAGATCCAGACGGACGTGGACCAGAGCGTTTCGAGAGACGACATCTTGGCAGCCTTCAAATCAGCCAATCTGGCTATGGACTTCCTGGTCGATTCCTCTCAGATGCAGCTGAAGCTGGCCGCCAAAACTATGGCCCTAGTTTCAGCTGCCCGCAGACCACTTTGGCTGAAGCCATGGATCGCGGACAACGCGTCCAAATTTAATCTTTGTGGGCTCCACTTCGAGCCGGATAGGCTGTTTGGGTCCGAATTAGACAGGATTATGGAGGCACTCTCCGACAAGAAAGGGAAGAGTCTCCCCCAGCAGCCCTTTCGGGGACGCCCCAGACAAGAGAACAAAGACAGAGGCCGTCCAGGGCAGCAGGCCAGGCGCAGAGATTGGGGGGGCCGTCTCGTAAATTTTCGAGACGCTCTCGCAAACCCACCAGGGAGGCAAAACCCTCCTGACTATGGGCCTCTTCGAGGCTCTTGGATAAGCCCTGCTGCCCCTGCAGTATCTCCTCTAAACTTTCCCGTACCCCTCCCCCTGATTCCCGTGGGGGGCTGTCTCTCCCATTTCAAAGAACCTTGGGCCCGGTTGATCACAGACCCCTGGGTTCAGGACATAGTTTCGGCCGGGTACCGGGTAGATCTTATCTCCCTCCCCCCAGAAAGATTCATCGCCACGCGAAATTTCGGGTCTACCAAACAAAAGATCCTAGAATCTTATATTCAGGACTATATCTCCAAGGGAGCCCTAGAGGAGGTGCCGGCAGAGGGGAGAGGCCTAGGGATTTATTCTCCAGTGTTCCTGGTTCCCAAGAAGACGGGAGATCTCCGGATGATCATCGATTTGAGATTCCTCAATCGATTCATAAGGAAAACCAGGTTTTGCATGGAAACCATAAGGTCAATCAGCCATGTCCTCAAACCTGGGGACGTCATGGCTACTCTGGACCTCAAGGATGCGTATCTTCACATCCCGATCCATTCCGTTTCCCGGAAATTCCTCAGGATCGCGGTCCAGATGTTAGGGGTTCGCAGGCACTTTCAGTTCACCGCGCTTCCCTTCGAAATCTCTTCCGCCCCCTTATCTTCACCAAGGTTGTGGTGTCGGTGGTGGCAGCCTTGAGACTTCAAGGACTGACTATTATTCCTTATCTGGATGATTGGCTTTTCGTAGCCTCTTCAGTTCCGATTCTTACCCACCATCTTCAGATCGCAATCTCCTTTCTCCTCCGCCTGGGCTGGATTATCAACTGGCAGAAGTCGAATGTGAGCCCATCGACTTCAATCCATTATTTAGGATTCGTGGTCGACTCTGTGGAGATGTCCCTCCGGTTGACTCTAGAAAGGAGAGCGCGGATTCAGGACCTAGCAAGAGTCCTTTTTGTCCCTCGTCGAGTCTCTATCCGGACTCTCATGAAGATGCTGGGGCTCATGTCAGCGGCTGCGGACGCAGTCCCTTGGGCGTTATGGCACCTTCGTCCTCTTCAGTCAGAGGTCTTACACTTATGGAACGGCAGCCCTGCGGGGCTAGATTCCCTGTGCTCCCTGTCCGGTCAAACCCGGAATTCCCTCAGATGGCGGTTTCAGCTACCAGCAGGGAAGTCTATGACCCAACCAGCTTGGGTCATATTGACTACAGACGCGTCCCTTGTAGGCTGGGGCGCTCACCTGGACGGATCCCCAGTACAGGGATCTTGGTCCCCTCTGGAGCGGCGTCTTTCTTCCAATCTTTGCGAGATGCGAGCTATCCGGCTAGCCCTCCTTCACTTCGCCCCTCAGATCCGGGGCAAAGCTGTGAAAGTCCAGTCAGACAATATGACTGCGGTTCTCTATATAAACAAGCAGGGAGGCACAAGATCATTGCCCCTTCTGTCAGAGATCGGGGTAATTCTTCGGTGGGCAGAGACGAACCTTTCCCATCTATCTGCCATTCATATTCGAGGCTCCCTCAATATGATAGCGGACCGCTTAAGTCGAGTATTACCGACCATGGAGTGGTCTCTGCATCTGGAGATTTCAGGCAGTTAGTTCACAGATGGGGTATGCCAGAGGTAGATCTCATGGCAACCAGGTTCAACGCCAAGGTGCCGAGGTTCTGTTCCCTTTACAGGGAAGACAACCCCCTGGCGATAGATGCTCTGTCGATACCGTGGAGGTTCAGGCTGGCTTACATCTTCCCTCCGTTTTCCATGATACCGAGGGTATTGATGAAAATCCGTCAGGATCAGGCCTCGGTAATAGCCATCATACCGTTCTGGCCCAGGAGATCCTGGTTTACCCAGCTCATTCAGATGAGTCGGGGACAATACTGGAGACTCCCCCCGGAGCAGACCCTGGTGTCGTGGGACACTCACCTCTGCCCAGATCTGCACAGGTTCAACCTGACAGCCTGGAGGTTGATCAGTCCCTTCCCAACATAGAAGGGCTTTCCGAGACGGTCCTGAGAACGTTGTCGCATTCCCGAGCAGAGTCTACAAAGAAGGCCTACTCCAGGATCATGAGAATCTTCAGGTCATGGTGTGATTCCAAACAGGTGGCGTCTGCAGATCCGCCCCTTCCTGCAATATTACAATTTCTTCAAGATGGATTAGATAAAGGTCTGTCTCCAGCTACCTTGAAGGTACAGATTTGTGCCATCTCGGCCTGTCTCAACAGGCCGCATTCTCGGGACCCACTCATTAAATGCTTCCTGAAGGGAGCTGAAAGACTAAAGACTACTATACTGAAACCCATTCCCCAGTGGGATCTTTCGGTATTGCTCAGCGGGCTAGCATCTCCCCCCTTCGAGCCTTTGGAGGAGGTTGAATTCAAATTTCTAACTTTAAAGATGTTTTTTCTTCTGGCTGTAGCTTCAGCCAAAAGAATTTCTGAATTGCAGGCGTTCTCTGCGATGCACCCCTATATTATCTTCCTACAGGACAGGGTACTCCTGAAGTTCTTACCCTACTTCAGGCCTAAGGTGCCTACCTTCCAAAATATCAACCAAGTAATCTCCTTACCAGTTTTGTTTTCAGCCTCCTCCTCTGATACTCCAGCAAGAGACCTGCTGGATATTTCAAGGTGCCTCCAGGTCTATGTGGATAGATCCAGAGAATTCAGGATAGATGAAAATCTCCTTATCCTGTTTGCCGGTAAGTCTAAAGGCCATAAAGCGTCTAAAGCCACCATTAGTCGCTGGATCAAGGAGGCCATTAGGGAGGCTTTCGTCTCCCAATCCCTAGATCCTCCAGAGTTTGTGAGAGCCCATTCTACTAGGGCTGTCTCCACCTCTGTTGCGGAGAGAAGACTTTTTCCCTTAGAGTTGATCTGTAAGGCGGCCTCCTGGAGCTCTGAGTCAACCTTCATCTCCCATTATAGGATAGATGCTAGGATGGCAGAGTTTTCGGCCTTTGGGCAGACTGTTCTTAGTTCTGCCAGGCATGAGGACCCTCCCTAGGGGATTCTTCTTGCTATCTCCCCATCTGTGCTGCTGGTAGGACGTAAGGGAATCGTTAATTTCTAACGAGAATTTGTTTTCCCTTAGTCCTAACAGCAGCAGCACAAATATCCCACCCTAAATACATATTGCTTGTTAAAAACACGGTGGGCTGGGGGGTGATCTCCTCCCTTTCAGGGAGCTGAAGATCGTTTATTGGTTCTTGGGCTCATTAAAAATTCCGCCGGTCATACCAGTCCACAGGGGCAGTTAACCCCATCTGTGCTGCTGTTAGGACTAAGGGAAAACAAATTATCGTTAGAAATTAACGATTAACAGCCAAACAAAACTCAATATTTATTGCCCTGATTCTTTAGTTTACAGAAACACCCAATATGTGGTCGTAAACTGCTGTACGGGCACACGGCAGGGCCCAGAAGGAAAGGCATGCCATACGGTTTTTGGAAGGCAGATTTTGCTGGACTGGTTTTTTGATACCATGTCCCATTTGAAGCCCCCCTAATGCACCGCTACAGTAGAAACTCAAAAAAGTGACCCCATTCTAGAAACTACACCCCTTAAGGTATTTAAAACTGATTTTACAAACTTTGTTAAGCCTTTAGGTGTTTCACAAGAATTAATGGAAAATAAAGATACAATTTAAAAATTTCACTTTTTGGCAGATTTTACATTTGAATATATATATATTTTAGTTACAAAGCAAGGGTTAACAGCCAAACAAAACTCAATATTTTTTGCCCTGATTCTGTAGTTTACAGAAACACCCCATATGTGGTCGTAAACTGCTGTACGGGCACACGGCAGGGCCCAGAAGGAAAGGCATGCCATACGGTTTTTGGAAGGCAGATTTTGCTGGACTGGTTTTTTGATACCATGTCCCATTTGAAGCCCCCCTGATGCACCGCTACAGTAGAAACTCAAAAAAGTGACCCCATTCTAGAAACTACACCCCTTAAGGTATTTAAAACTGATTTTACAAACTTTGTTAAGCCTTTAGGTGTTTCACAAGAATTAATGGAAAATAAAGATACAATTTAAAAATTTCACTTTTTGGCAGATTTTACATTTGAATATATATATATTTTAGTTACAAAGCAAGGGTTAACAGCCAAACAAAACTCAATATTTTTTGCCCTGATTCTGTAGTTTACAGAAACACCCCATATGTGGTCGTAAACTGCTGTACGGGCACACGGCAAGGCGGTGAAGGAAAGGCATGCCATATGAATTTTGGAAGGCAGATCTTGCTTTAATGGTTTTTTGATACCATGTCCCATTTGAAGCACCCCTGATGCATCCTTAGAGTAGAAACTCCAAAAAAGTGACCTCATTCTAGAAACTACACCCCTCAAGGTATTCAAAACGGATTTTACTAACTTTGTTAACTCTTTAGGTGTTCCACAAGAATTAATGGAAAATTGAGATACAATTTAAAAATTTCACTTTTTGGGAAGATTTTCAATTGAAATGTTTTTTTCCCAGTTACAAAGCAAGGGTTAACAGCCATAGTTTTTTCAGTTTTTGGGTCATTATCTTGGGTAGGGTATGATTTTTGCGGGATGAGATGACGGTTTGATTGGCACTATTTTGGAGTGCGTATGACTTTTTGATCACTTGCTATTACACTTTTTGTGATGTAAGGTGTAAAAAAATTGCTTTTTTTCCTTTTTTTTTACGGTGTTCATTTGAGGGGTTAGGTCATGTGATATTTTATAGAGCAGGTTATTACGGACATGGCGATACCTGTTATGTTTACTTTTTTTATTTATGTTAGTTTTTGACAATATCATTTTTGAAACAAAAAAAATCATGCTTTAGTGTCTCCATAGTTTGAGAGCCATAGTTTTTTTCAGTTTTTGGGCGATTATCTTGGGTAGTGTATGACTTTTGTGGGATGAGATTATGGTTTAATTGGCACTATTTTGGAATGCGTATGACTTTTTGATCACTTGCTATTACACTTTTTGTGATGTAGGGTGACAAAAAATAGCTTTTTTTTCCTTTTTTTTTACGGTGTTCATCTGAGGGGTTAGGTCATGTAAAATTTTTATATAACAGGTTATTATGGACGTGGCGATACCTAATATGTATATATTTTTATTTATGTAAGTTTTAGACAATAATGTCACCTTGCCACTCTGTGGCCTCCTCATGCTGCTGGACACCTCCACACTTTGTCACCTTGCCACTCTGTGGTCTCCTCATGCTGCAGCTACCTCCACAATATGTCACATCGCCACTCTGTGGCCTCCTGATGCTGCCGCCACCTCCACACTATGTCGCCTTGTCAGAAGTATAGCTACGTCATTCATTGGGTGTGAAGCTGTTTGATTACGTCACAAATTAAAGTGGTTACATCACACTACAATGTCTGTAACATGTATGTATGGATAGTAGACAAATATCTCTCATATGCACATCGCACCTCTATTTACGTGCTACATACTGTATATCCCACGCTATAAAACCCACACCAACCCCACCTCCCTCCGTAAACACTTCATCACCACCTTAAACCCCCCTCCATCATGTCCCACCCCCCCCCCCCACCCCCACCTCCTCAATTACACACACATACACACATTCACACAGTTTAGGAGAAGTAATGATCGACCTGCAGTATTTCAGTAGTTGCTGGTTCATTTAGCGTTACCCAGGGTGTACCATGAGGAGGCGAACCAGCTGTACACCCCATATCGTACCATCACCTCACTACACAGGTACACCTCTCCTCAGATGGCCAATACACCATTCCTCATACACCACACACATACAATTTAAATTCAATGAAATATTCTAATGATAACCTAAAATCAAACATTTGACATTAATAGAACTAATTTTTGGCTTATTTTGGTGACATGATCACATTAATTACTAATACTTTTATTTCAAATTTTCGGCATTACATGTATACATGTTGTACAATGTCTATGATTGGACCTGGTCCCGTCACACGTGCTGCTATGAGCGCCACAGTCCGCAGTATTCGGTTTGAATTGTGGCACACACATGACCACCGGCACAAGAAAATAGTCATAGTGAAGAATTGGTCCAACCATTTACTGGACCATGTCAATGGATCACGTAGATCCGAGACAAAAAAATGTCCCAGTACAATGCTGACATCGCCAACACTCAGTAATGTACATGTTCTCTTATGAAAGTCTTTATTTATATTCGTCTCAAAATGTTTACTTTGTACATGGTTAGAAACGTAGAAAATCATTCCTTTTACATATATATATATATATACACTCGCCTAAAGAATTATTAGGAACACCTGTTCTATTTCTCATTAATGCGATTATCTAGTCAACCAATCACATGGCAGTTGCTTCAATGCATTTAGGGTTGTAGTCCTGGTCAAGACAATCTCCTGAACTCCAAACTGAATGTCAGAATGGGAAAGAAAGGTGATTTAAGCAATTTTCAGCGTGGCATGGTTGTTGGTGCCAGACGGGCCGGTCTGAGTATTTCACAATCTGCTCAGTTACTGGGAATTTTACGCACAACCATTTCTAGGGTCTACAAAGAATGGTGTGAAAAGGGAAAAACATCCAGTATGCGGCAGTCCTGTGGGCGAAAATGCCTTGTTGATGCTACATGTCAGAGGAGAATGGGCCGACTGATTCAAGCTGATAGAAGAGCAACGTTGACTGAAATAACCACTCGTTACAACCGAGGTATGCAGCAAAGCATTTGTGAAGCCACAACATGCACAACCTTGAGGCCGATGGACTACAACAGCAGAAGACCCCACCGGGTACCACTTATCTCCACTACAAACAGGAAAAAGAGGCTACAATTTGCACAAGCTCACCAAAATTGGACTGTTGAAGACTGGAAAAATGTTGCCTGGTCTGATAAGTCTCGATTTCTGTTGAGACATTCAAATGGTAGAGTCTGAATTTGGCGTAAACAGAATGAGAACATGTATCCATCATGCCTTGTTACCACTGTGCAGGCTGGTGGTGGTGGTGTAATGGTGTGGGGGATGTTTTCTGGGCACACTTTAGGCCCCTTAGTGCCAATTGGCCATCATTTAAATGCCACGGGCTACCTGAGCATTGTTTCTGACCATATCCATCCCTTCATGACCACCATGTACCCATCCTCTGATGTCTACTTCCAGCAGGATAATGCACCATGTCACAAAGCTCGAATCATTTCAAATTGGTTTCTTGAACATGACAATGAGTTCACTGTACTAAAATGGCCCCCACAGTCACCAGATCTCAACCCAATAGAGCATCTTTGGGATGTGGTGGAACGGGAGCTTCGTGCCCTGAATGTGCATCCCTCAAATCTCCATCAACTGCAAGATGCTATCCTATCAATATGGGCCAACATTTCTAAAGAATGCTATCAGCACCTTGT
Source organism: Bufo gargarizans (assembly GCF_014858855.1). Lineage (NCBI taxonomy): Eukaryota > Metazoa > Chordata > Amphibia > Anura > Bufonidae > Bufo > Bufo gargarizans. The sequence continues at coordinate 190,971,390 of NC_058080.1, forward strand.
TGAATCAATGCCACGTAGAATTAAGGCAGTTCTGAAGGCAAAAGGGGGTCAACACCGTATTAGTATGGTGTTCCTAATAATTCTTTAGGTGAGTGTATATATATATATATATATATATATATATATATCAAATGTACCATATGTATGTATGTCCATCAAAAACTCAAAAAAGCAACCATTGATTTCAATGAAACTTTCAGCACAGATCCCTTGCTAACAGGAAAGAATTGTTGCGGTGTTCTATGCTCTCTTGGATGTACTATCCCGATACATGCCCAAATAAATAACAGTATGATAGCCAATACAAGCCTAACAGTCATATACATGTTGTCTTATCAGTTAATACAAACTCGCTGGTCCTATCCCCGGTTGCAAGAAGCACTGATCACAAGTTTTGACCACTTTTCAGCTCCTGAAATATTCAGTCATATGACGGATGATGGCACAACTACACAGCGATATGCTATGAGTTCGGTCTTACGCAATGTCATGTCCCTATCCGGATCTGATTCATAAATATTTTGAGGAATATAATCAGGCTGTTAATGTAAAATAAGAATATTAAGCCAAGAAGCAAGACATTCACATGGCCGCACCTGTGGCCTCTGAAGCAACACACCCTAATAACCACGTGCTGAGATCACCTCACACCTCATGCAGCTTCATAAGGAAACCTCAGACCATAGGTCTCCTGGTGCTATTGTTAGGCACCCAAGCTAAACACATGCTAATTGCCCCTACCTTTATGTCTGGTTAATTTACACCTCAGAAATGCAGAGACCTGGTAGGGAGGATTCGCATAATGAGACATGTAAGGCCACCCTGGAAAATACATTTTTCAAGAATTCAGGCCGGAATTATGGTACCGGTATGATACCCACCCCAAAATGAAGCCTGTATTGAGGATAGGAGATAGAACCTAGATATGAAAATGCTGGGGTCTCACTCGCACAAGAAATGTGGTGACGGTCTTCTGTAAGGCAGAGGGGTGGCGTGTAATTGTTCATAAATTCCAGGGGACACCCAGCACAAGCGCAGGATTTTCCATAACTATTGCACAGTCAAAGATATGGCCCATCTTTGTCGAATTATAGAAAATTTTCCTGTTCGCCATTCACTATTAATAGGATACTGTTTATTTAATTTAATGACCCATTGAAACATGAAAAATAAAAAAAAATCATGAAATATAGAGTAAATATATATATAGATATATCTATATATACCTATATATAAATATAGATAATGAAAAAGTCCAGTTGGAGCACCAACCAAGTAGCGGGTGCAATGTCCACAGGGGCCGCGACAACACCCCAAAAATGTAACTTGAAGAAAATGGACTGCACTCCAATTAAAAGTGAAACATAGTGAACTTTTATTCACCCATATTGTGGCAACTTGTGCGACGTTTCGGCTCACAAGAGCTGAAAGAAGGCTCTTGTGAGCCGAAACGTCGCACAAGTTGCCACAATATGGGTAAATAAAAGTTCACTATGTTTCACTTTTAATTGGAGTGCAGTCCATTTTCTTCAAGTTATATATAAATATATATATGTATATATATTTTTTTTTTCTATTCTATATATACACTCACCTCGTTAAAGATATGATTTTACCTATTTTCAAATAAAAATTTTTTTTTTTCATTTCTAAATTTAAATCATCCAGCCAGTAACAGCAATAGTACCTTCAAAAAAATATATTACCTTAATTAAGATATTAAGTTAGTCTATTTTAAACTATCTTTAACCCTTGTTTTGTAATTTGTTTTTAATCCTAAAAAAGCACAATAAAAAATTGATATAATAATTATTCTATCCAGAACCCATCATATACTAATTTTATGAACTAAAAATTGGTTATGCTTTAACATTTCCCCCCAAAAAATTATCTGTTATTTTGTAGTAATTAATTCTTTATAAGTTCCTCTTCAGAACTCCATAAAAAAATGTGTTGGAGTATAATTTCTCTGTGGAGGAGCAAGAGCAGGCGGTACCATTGGGCCATATTTTATACTCTAGCCCACCAGATGTGGGTAAGAGGTGAAGCTGTACCCTCTTACCAACCACCTTCATTACCCTCATAGTCACTGGAGGAAGTCGAGGAGTAGGATGACGACGATGTTTTTACCACACACCATCCTGGAGTCAAAATATTTGCAGTTGATTTCTTAAATTATTCACTGTCCACACACAGGTGTCAGTTTAGTCTTCACCACAGGCAGATTTTCCTCAAGCCAAGACTAATAAACCAGTTGCATTCCTAACTTTGATTTCTCTGTTATACTACACATGTTGTTTTATTTAGGAGTATTTGAATTCACTCCAAGCAGGGTAACTATACAGTAGTATCTATCCACTCTTAATGGTTATCTTGTATAAACCAAAAAAGAAAATTTACTTTAAAATTTGTTTCCTAAAATTAAGTTTAAGCAATTTATTTTCTAAAGTTTGGCACAGTAGTCAAGTAGTGTAAAAACGTAATAGTGCCAAGTACAAATTACATTTAAAAAATATTATTTGACAAAAAATATATATTACTACGTGTGTGAACAAAATTCTGCTAAATTATTAATTTATCAATATATCAAATAGTATAATAATAAATTATTTTAATATTGAATACATACAGTGTAGAGATTACTAACGACTAAAACTGTATGTGCATTTATTTTTTTCATGTCATTTAAAAATGACATTTATCGAATAAATAAATTAAAAGTTTCAATAAAATAAGAAAAAATGATTGTTAGAAGAAAAAACCAGCATGGATTAGAATTTTTTTTAGTGATTAAGCAAATTTCATTGTTGGAGCATTTCATCCTTATTAACAAAAGAAAACCGGGATGAATTTAGTGGAATCTCTCAAAAAATTGTTACATGATTTCTATAATAATCAGGTGATAATTTTCATTACATATATTCTTTAAATAAATTTATAATGTATATAACTACATCAAAATGTGCCAATAATTCTACATTCACAAAACCGGATTACCACACGGCTGCATATGATGCCAGTCACACTAAACCATGTAGAGAGAGGCCAACATGGAAGTCAGACATCCCTCCCAGGATGACTGACGACACCATGTTCGAACCTCAATCCTTTTATTAAAAAAAATATAAATAATAAATTAATAAACTTTTTTTGTGTTTATCAATCAATCCTGTACAGTTTTAACTGCACAACAACTGCTGACAATAAAAGGCCAGGTGCAGTCCCCACCTTTAACAGTGACAACCACAACTAGGCTCTCCCAAACACAATTCTTTCAAAATAACAAACTAAAATTAATTCAAATAAAAAAAAATTGTGAATGTTGATTATTAACAATTAAAATAAAGATTATTTTCTTTTTATGTTATCTTAATCATTGATTATACATAATGAGCATATCACATGTCAGAATACCAAACATGAACACCAATTTCTGAGAATTCCAATACTATATACTAGAGTAACTACGATTGAAAATAAGTGGTCCATGCCGGTTGTCTCAAAACAATCTTGACAGACTGCTTAAACAAGTATTTTTTTGTAATGTAATACAAGGATCAATCATAATTTAGCAGAATAATGGCAGACAGTAGAATTTAAATACTAAAGTTACAGAACAAGGGCTACCCTTCGATCTTTGTAACCCAGCACTGTCATGACAGGCATCAGCTTATGAATGATAACTCTTCACTAAAAGGACTACAAAATGTTTTACACAACTACGCAGGCAGGATCAATAAACGCAAAATCTTATAAATGTCAACGCTATAGTGTAAGTTCTACACATACATAGGACTAAATATTCAGATTGAATACAAGCAATGGCACTATTAGATTAACTTTATTGGTCAAAGTTCTACAACTAATTAAACAGCACCAAGACACACAGCAGCATCAGCAGGTAGAAGTTAGATTGCAGTATAAGGCCTACAAATATCTCGGCCTAACTGCGCAGGACAGGCATCAGCAGCCAACATTATTTTAAAAGTCATACAGACAAGTCAACGTGAGGTCGATGACCAGCAGCATTATCAGCAGGTAGAAGTTAGATTGCAGTATAAGGCCTATAAATATCTCAGCCTAACTGCGCAGGACAGGCATCAGCAGCCAACGTTGTTTTAAAAGTCATACAGACAAGTCAACGTGAGGTCGATGACAAACAGCAGCATCATCAGCAGGTAGAAGTTAGATTGCAGTATAAGGCCTATAAATATCTCGGCCTAACTGCGCAGGACAGGCATCAGCAGCCAACGTTATTTTAAAAGTCATACGGACAAGTCAACGTGAGGTCGATGACAAACAGCAGCAGCATCATCAACAGGTAGAAGTTGGATTGCAGTATAAGGCCTACAAATATCTCGGCCTAACTGCGCAGGACAGGCATCAGCAGCCAACGTTGTTTTAAAAGTCATACAGACAAGTCAACGTGAGGTCGATGACCAGCAGAATCATCAGCAGGTAGAAGTTAGATTGCAGTATAAGGCCTACAAATATCTCGGCCTAACTGCGCAGGACAGGCATCAGCAGCCAACGTTGTTTTAAAAGGCATACAGACAAGTCAACGTGAGGTCGATGACAAACAGCAGCAGCAGCAGCATCATCAGCAGGTAGAAGTTGGATTGCAGTATAAGGCCTACAAATATCTCGGCCTAACTGCGCAGGACAGGCATCAGCAGCCAACGTTGTTTTAAAAGTCATACAGACAAGTCAACGTGAGGTCGATGACCAGCAGAATCATCAGCAGGTAGAAGTTAGATTGCAGTATAAGGCCTACAAATATCTCGGCCTAACTGCGCAGGACAGGCATCAGCAGCCAACGTTGTTTTAAAAGTCATACAGACAAGTCAACGTGAGGTCGATGACAAACAGCAGCAGCATCATCAGCAGGTAGAAGTTGGATTGCAGTATAAGGCCTACAAATATCTCAACCTAACTGCGCAGGACAGGCATCAGCAGCCAACGTTGTTTTAAAAGTCATACAGACAAGTCAACGTGAGGTCGATGACCAGCAGAATCATCAGCAGGTAGAAGTTAGATTGCAGTAGAAGGCCTATAAATATCTCAGCCTAACTGCGCAGGACAGGCATCAGCAGCCAACGTTGTTTTAAAAGTCATACAGACAAGTCAACGTGAGGTTGATGACAAACAGCAGCATCATCAGCAGGTAGAAGTTGGATTGCAGTATAAGGCCTACAAATATCTCAGCCTAACTGCGCAGGACAGGCATCAGCAGCCAACGTTATTTTAAAAGTCATACAGATACGTCAACATGAGGTCGATGACAAACAGCAGCAGAAGCAGCATCATCAGCAGGTAGAAGTTAGATTGCAGTATAAGGCCTATAAATATCTCGGCCTAACTGCGCAGGACAGGCATCAGCAGCCAACGTTGTTTTAAAAGTCATACAGACAAGTCAACGTGAGGTCGATGACAAACAGCAGCAGCAGCATCATCAGCAGGTAGAAGTTGTATTGCAGTATAAGGCCTATAAATATCTCGGCCTAACTGCGCAGGACAGGCATCAGCATCCAATGTGTGGGCAGCAGCAGTGTGTTCCCAAAATGGGCCCTCACCAGACCCGGGCAACAACATACATCAACTGAGACATCTCCGACAGCAGCAGCAGCAACAGCAGGTGACATATGGTCAGTAGTGATGAGCGGGAGGTGCCATATTCGATTTCGCGATATTTCGCGAATATTCGAATGAATATTCGTGTTATATTCGTCGAAATCGAATATTCGTAATTATTCCAATTATCGCGAATAATATACGAATTTTTTTCCGCGTATTGCGATTATTTATCTTGATAGTATAAGGCAACGTTCCTATGCTAATTGACTATGGCTAGGCTAATATGTGTATTTTACGAAATTTCGTGATTTGCTCTAACTTCGTCTCTTAGAATATTACGAATATTCTAAAAGACGAAGTTAGAGCAATATTACGAAATTTCGTAAAATACACATATAGATTGTAATTTAGCTAATATACTGCTATAATCCCTTTTTTTGCCTCTAATTTTTTTTTGCCTCTTCTGAACTTTTTTTGTAAAATATGTACACTATTAAAAAATATTACTATAGCAGTATATTAGCTTAAATACAATCTATGTGTATTTTACGAAATTTCGTAATATTGCTCTAACTTCGTCTTTTAGAATATTCGTAATATTCTAAAAGACGAAGTTAGAGCAATATTAAGAACATTTGCAAAAGCCGAAATTGCGATGCGAGTAATATAATACGAAATAATCGCATGAAGATTTCAACTTAGCACTGCTATATTCCATATTCTAGCCTAATATGGAATATAGCAGTGCTAACTTAGCACAGCTATATTCCATATTAGGCTAGAATATGGAATATAGCAGTGCTAAGTTGAAATCTTCATGCGATTATTTCGTATTATATTACTCGCATCGCAATTTCGGCTTTTGCAAATGTTCTTAATATTGCTCTAACTTCGTCTTTTAGAATATTACGAATATTCTAAAAGACGAAGTTAGAGCAATATTACGAAATTTCTAAAAGACGAAGTTAGAGCAATATTACGAAATTTCGTAAAATACACATAGATTGTATTTAAGCTAATATACTGCTATAGTAATATTTTTTAACAGTGTACATATTTTACAAAACTTAAGTTCAGAAGAGGCAAAAAAAATTAGAGGAAAAAAAAGGGATTATAGCACTATATAAGCTAAATTACAATCTATATGTGTATTTTACGAAATTTCGTAATATTGCTCTAACTTCGTCTTTTAGAATATTCGTAATATTCTAAAAGACGAAGTTAGAGCAATATTAAGAACATTTGCAAATTTCGCAAGTTGCGATGCGAGTAATATAACACGAAATAATCGCATGAAGATTTCAACTTAGCACTGCTATATTCCATATTCTAGCCTAGTATGGAATACAGCAGTGCTAACTTAGCACAGCTATATTCCATATTAGGCTAGAATATGGAATATAGCAGTGCTAAATTGAAATCTTCATGCGATTATTTCGTGTTATATTACTCGCATCGCAACTTGCGAAATTTCGTAAAATACACATATAGATTAGATTGTAATTTAGCTAATATGGAATATAGCAGTAAGTTGAAAACACCACTGACTGGAGCAGCCAGGAAGCCAGGAATCCAAAGGACAGGTAAGAACAACTATAGAAAAGTGGGAAAGAAAAAAAATATTATAATAAAAAAAAAAATACGAATATTCGAATTCGCGAATATATAGAACGATATTCTAAATATTCGCGAAATCTCGAAATTGCGATATTCGAGAAAAAAATTCATAATTCGAATATTCGCGCTCAACACTAATGGTCAGCAGCAGTGTGTTCCTGGGAATGGGCCCCCCACCAGACCCGGGCAACAACATACATCAACTGAGACATATTGAGATTAATTATATACATTATAGATATCTATAAAATGTATGTAAATATATAAAAAATTAACATGTACATATAGAACAAGATCTCTCATTTTACATATCATGCACATGGAAAGTGCAGCGGAACAATTTTTTATCCGTTACAAAGACATCATGTGTTTTCTTGAAGCCAGAGGGCTGTGGAAGTGTCGGTGTTTAGCAGCGGCTCTTTCATTCCTCCTCATGTCTGTGAGGAGGAATGTGTCCCGACGCTCCACCCACCCATACACGATCAGTATCGCACACACGCTAGTCTACATCCAACTGCTACACCCATCCCTCATGTGCCTGTGTGAGCACCGAAGGCAGTGATGAGCCAAGTTTCATGGTCCGGACTCTGGAAGCGTTCCGTCATGATCCAATGGGGGCAACGCAAACTCCCTTTGGCGATGAAGCAGCGTTGTTCCAAAGCTGATGGAAGGGTCCACATTGGGGCTTCCACCTGTGAGCAACCTGCATGATCTCTTGCCGTTCATAGGGCATAATGATCCATTGTAAGTGGCTATTTTGAACAAACGGGGTATTGATGTCAGGCGCAAAGGGTGCATACTTCAGCATGGCACAGCGGATCGCCAACACTGTCATCCAGCACAGTGCATTTTTCAAGCTGTTTAGAGGGAAACATGTGTTCTTCAGTTACATAAACTGTTTGTGCTTTATTAATCACGGTTATGGTTTAATTAAGTATTTTATATAATTAAAAATAATTTTTAATTTGCGTTCTATATCTATGTGCAGTAATACGGTCCAATAGAATGCTGATATCAGCATTATTAGCAAATTTGATTGCTTCTGGGCTGAAATGGGTGAGATAGATATATTTATAGTGCATTATAGACAATATCTATATATATGAATGTCTTCCTCCTCCTCCACGTCATCCTGGGCCTGGTCCTGGTGGAGCAAGGCCAGCTCATCTTGCTTCAACAAGGCACTCTCCCCAGCCTAGAGAAGGTGATCTAGTGTCCTGTCCAGCAGGAACAATAAGGGGAGCACATCATTGAGGCCGACATGCTCCCTGCTGACCATCTTGGGCGCCTGCTCAAATGAGACCAACACCTGGCAGAACTGCTGTATCTGCCCCTATTCTGCATTAGTGATGTATGGGAGTGGGTTGGTTGGCCCTGGAGTGCCTAGGTCAAGCAGGTATTCCCTCACCGTCCCTTCTCTGCTCCCACAACCCCTCCAGCATGTGGAGGGTGAAGTTCCACCGCGTCACGCTGTCGACAAGCAGCCTGTGAGGGGGCAGGCTGGACAGGGATGCGGAGATAGTTGGGGAGCGTCGGAAGTGGCTGGCAATCCGACGGACAAGTTGCACAATGTCACTCAACCCTGGAAATGTGCGTAGGTATTTCTGGACAACCAGGTTGAGGACATATGCCATGCAGGGGACATGTGTCAGACTGCCAGCATGGAGGGCGGCGAGGAGGTTGCTGCCGTTGTCACATACAACCATACCTGCCTGGAGCCTTCGGGGTGTCAGCCACTTCTGGACCTGATCCTGTAGTGCTGATAGAACATCAGGTCCAGTATGTCTCCGTTCCCCTAAGCTAACAAGCTGGAGCACGGCCTGGCAGCGGACGTGCCCCACACTTGCGTAGCTACGGGGATGCTTGCTGGGGGGCTCAGCAGCTGTGGAGACAGTGGCTTGAGGAAGGCTAGTGTTTCCACCCTGGACACCCCGTGGCGGCACCACAAAGTCTGATGCCGCTGTTCCCTCCCCGGCACCTCGGAGGGACACCCAATGGGCCGTAAAACTAATGTAGCGCCCCTGCCCATGCCTGCTGGTCCAGGCATCCATGGTCAGATGCATCCTGTCGCTGACAGCGTGATCCAGCGACAGGGATACATTGTGCACCACATGCTGGAGGAGGGCAAGGACGCCGGTCCTGGCGAAGAAATGGTGGCTGGGGACACGCCATCTAGGTTGTGCCTGCTCCAACATCTGCCTGAATGGATTGCTATCCACAAGGTTGAAGGACAGCAGATGTTGGGCAATAACCCTTGCCAGGAGCCCATTGAGAGAACGCACGCGTCTGTCCCCGGAGGTGTAGGGCGCGGTGTGTTCCAAAGCCTCAGCAATTGAGGGCTGGCGCCGGACGGCAGAGGAGGAGGACCTGGAGGAGGGTGCAGTGGAGGCAGAGGTATGGCTGCCGGTACCAATACCTCTAGGAGAGGGAGTGGTGGAGTGGGACTGAGTCTGCGGTTGCTGCTGATGCTGAACAGTGGCAGGAGGTGCTGTCCCCTGCACACTGGTGGTGGTGCTGCTGCTACGACCACCACGCATCTCTTCCCACTCCCGCCAGTGATTGACTCTAAGGTGCTGGGTCAGGGCAGTGGTACCCAGCCGAGCCAAACACCTCCCTCTCCTCACCCTGGCATGGCATAGCTGACAGATGCCAATTGTGACATCATCTGCTGCCAGGGTGAAATAGGCCCAAACAGGCGACTTCCGCCCCAACCTCTGGTCATATGGGGCTGAGGATAACTGCGCCTGTTCAGGCTTGGTGCGCACAGTAGGAGATGGCTGCTGCTGCCTGCCGCTCTTACCAGTGGAGCCCCTGACACTGGGCTCCCTGGTGACCTGGCGCACCATTTGCCTCGCCTGCCTACCTTCGTCAGTGCTGCTATCATGTGACGAAGGAGATGGCACACACTCTGTGTCACCCTCCTCCTCAGATTCAAGGCCCCCATGTGATGGACCGAGAGGACCAGCTAACATGGAGCCCCTGCCATGGCTCTGCTGTCCCCTCACTGACACCTGAGTCTGACTAGGTGCGGGAGTAGTGTGGCTGACCCCACCCGCACCTGTTGGAAGGGATGTCACTGGGGTACTCACAGGAGGTACCCCCTCCTCCTCCTCCTCCTCTATCCCTTCCATAAGGTCCTAACAATCGGGTGGACTAAATTCAACTTCACCCTCCTGCATTAAGTCTCCCAAGATGTCCCTCTCACTCTCGCTAAACAGGAGCAGGGTAGCATCTTGGGGACTGGGGGGTGGTGAAGCAGGAGGAGGAGTTGCCCCTCCACTGCTTATGCTGCTGCTCCTGCTGAGAGCCTGGGCGGATGAATCGGTGGCGCTGGATTGTGACACATATGCCACAATTGCATCCACCTCGTCCGAACCAATTGGGCGGCTGCAATGCCCAAAAAAATCTGGGATCAGGCGTGCTCAACTGACTGCTGGCTGCTGTCCAGCGGCGTTCCTTCTCCTGCCCCTACTGCTCTGGCTGCGTGCCTTGCCTTTGTGGCTCATTTTTTGAAGTACCAACAAAAAATAAAATATATAGAAATATATAGAATAAACTTTATTGGGGCGGTGACAAAAAAACCCAAAAAACAAAAAGTTATATTAAATAACAAAAATAATAAAATAAAAGTTATAGAAACCAAAAAGAAATTAAAGACTAATTAATTATTAATATATGTTTTTTTCACAAAACCTTTTTTTTTTTTTTTTTTAAATTAACTACAAAGACACGGACTAAGACAAAACGAATACAAGTAACAGTAAAACTTTTTTTTTTTTTCCTCTTAACTACCTACAACGGCACAAAGACAGACGGACGGACAAAACGAACAAACTCGGAACAGACAATGAAATACTACAAATTTACACAGAAGGACACTAAACTAAGACCCTACACTAAGCTAATATATCAAAAGTTAACCTAAACCCTAACTCTATCTGTAAATAATATAGTTGATCCTACACTAAACCCTAAGAACTAAGCTAATTGATACTGAGAGTACTATCTAATTCCCTATCTGTATTTAATCAATTCAAACTAACTAGTCCCTACTCTACACTGAACTTTATATAATAAACTGAGCCCTAACACTGCCTAAACTAACTTTCCGACCTACCCTGCACCCTGCAAACTATCTAATTATTCACTTCCCTAATCCCTATCTATCTAATAAACTTTAATTTAGATCAATGCACAATTAATTTCACAGACTGAGAAACGCTCTTGCTCCTCTCACTCCAAAAACTAAACCCACAAAATGGCAACCGGGTGGTGTCTTTATTTATATAGTGAAGGGGCAGACTACTAACCGATTGGTTGCTATGGATGTTGCTAAGGTGTGACAGACCCTTCCCATTGGCTATTCAAGCTAGGAGAAGGGAGGGTTCACGATTCTACTCTGTCAGTTGAAAAAAAAAAAAAAGCGATTTTATCGTTTATTTAAAATCACATTTCAATTTTCATGGCCAGTGCTGAGGTAAATGTCCCGCCATTTATTTTTCTTTTGAAATTTTAGCTTATTTTAACGCATGTCTAGTATACCAACTATATCCAACGCTGTTTAATAAATTGTATGTAAAGCGAATTTTAGGATTGAAAGATTCAAAACGCTATACTCGATATGGGAAAAAAAATAAGAAATCGCCTAATTACGTAGTTGTCATTATTGCGTAATGCAATTGTAACTTTAATATGGTGTTCAGCTAACTTTTGTGGAGTATTATATATACAAAAATAAATCGCCTTACTCGATAATTACGTAGTTGTCATTATCGCGTAATGCGATTGTAACTTTATTATGGTGTTAAGCTAACTTTTGTGGAGCATTATACATACAAAGATAAATCGCCTTACTCGATAATTACGTAGTTGTCATTATCGCGTAATGCGATTGTAACTTTAATATGGTGTTAAGCTAACTTTTGTGGAGCATTATACATACAAAGATAAATCGCCTTACTCGATAATTACGTAGTTGTCATTATCGCGTAATGCGATTGTAACTTATATTCCATATTCGTTAATTCTAGCCTAATATGGAATATAGCAGGTCCAAGTTGAAAGTGCAATTTGATTATTATAACTTTAAATAATCGAATTGTGATTACAAATTCAAAATCCATATTAGGCTAGAATTAACGAATATGGAATATGGCAATGCTAAGTTGAAATCGCCATGCGATTACTTTGAGTTATATTAATCGCATTGCGATTTCAACTTGGACCTGGTTTACTATGGTTGGCTTGGTAGAATTAGCGAAAATTACGAATGTATTCGTCATATTCCACAAAACGAATATGGAGAATGTATTCGTCATATTCCACAAAACGAAGATAACGAAGTATTCTGCATCTTCGTTTTAGCTACCTATTCATCAACTTCGCTAATTCTAGCAATGATACAGGAAAGTTTACTATAGAGACAGCCAAGGTTAATTCGCTATGCGATTATATGACAGCTTTTTTAAAAATTAAATAGAATAATTATAATACCTGATAATTATTAGAATTATTCTATTTTTAAAAAAAGCAGTAATATAATCGCATAGCGAATTAAACTTAGCTGTCTCAATACATTCGTCATATTCGCTAATTCTACCGAGCCAACCATAGTAAACCAGGTCCAAGTTGAAATCGTATCTAGATTATTATAACTTGAATTGATCGAATTTCGAATTCAGCTTAGCACTGCCATATTCCATATTGGCTAATATGGAATATAGCTGTGCCAAGTTGAAATTGAAATTCGATTATTATAACTTGAATTAATCGCATTGCTATTTCAATAGGAGACTAGGACAGTAGCCTTTAAGTTAAAAAGGAAAATCGCAATACGTGATAAGTAAAATAATGGCAAATATTCGATTTCAACGAATATAAAACGAATATTCTATCGAATATTCGGGAATTTCATCGAAATCGAATATGGCACCTGCCGCTCAACACTAAACACCAAGGGTAGCCCCAAGTTTGCGAAATACATGCTTGTGCATGGCAAGCTTCAGATTGCTACTATGGATTTTTTGGGAAAGACATGCAAATTAGCTTCCATCAGCCAATGGCTCACATTCTAGAAACCCAAAATAATGGATTGTTGCCTACATTAGTAATAACAACTATGTTTTGAGTGAAAGCAAAATCGAGAGCATATGAGAAAGAGAAAACTATATCTGCACCAAAGAGAGTTTCTCAATCCAATATAGCTATCTTTAAACGGGTACCCTTTTTCATTAAGTAGAGCTCCTGACACACCAAGGGGAGCACCAAGTCTGCAAAATACATGCTTGTGCATGGCAAGCTTCACGATGCTACTATGGATTTCTGGGAAAGACATGCAAATTAAATTCCATAAGCCAATGGCTATAATTCTAGAAGCCCAAAATAATGGATTGTTGCCTACATTAGAAATAACAACTATGTTTTGAGCGAGAGCATATGAGAAAGACAAAACTATATCTACACTAAAGAGAGTTTCTCAATCCAATATAGCTATCTTTAAACGGGTACCCTTTTTCATTAAGGAGAGCTCCTGACACACCAAGGGGAGCCCCAAGTCTGTGAAGCATGGCAAGCTTCACAATGCTACTAGGGATTTCTGGGAAAGACATGCAAATTAGCTTCCATTAGCCTACGGCTCTCATTCTAGAAACCCAAAATAATGGATTGTTGCCTACATTAGTAATAACAATTATGTTTTGAGTGAACGCAAAATCGAGAGCATATGAGAAAGAGAAAACTATATCTGCACCAAAAAGAGTTTCTCAATCCAATATAGCTATCTTTAAACGGGTACCCTTTTTAATTAAGGAGAGTTCCTGATACAACAAGTGAAGCCCCAAGTCTGCGAAATACATGCTTGTGCATGGCAAGCTTCACGATGCTACTAGGGATTTCCTGGAAAGACATGCAAATTAAATTCCATCATCCTATGGCTCTCATTCTAAAAACCCAAAATAATGGATCGTTGCCCACATAAGAAATAAGAACTATGTTTTGAGTGAGAGCAAAAGCAAGAACATATCAGAAAGAAAAAACTATATCTGCACCAAAAAGAGTTTCTCAATCCAATATAGCTATCTTTAAACGGGTACCCATTTTAATTAAGGAGAGCTCCTGATACACCAAGCAGAGCCCAAAGTCTGCAAAAAACATGCTTGTGCATGGCAAGCTTCACGCTGCTACTATGGATTTCTGGGAAAGACATTCAATTTAGCTTCCATAAGCCTATAGCTCTCAATCTAGAAACGCAAAATAATGGATTGTTGCCTACATTAGAAACAACAACTATGTTTTGAGCGAGAGCATATGAGAAAGAGAAAACTATATCTGCACCAAAGAGAGTTTCTCATTCCAATATAGCTATCTTTAAACGGGTACCCTTTTTCATTAAGAAGACCTCCTGATACACCAAGGGTAGCCCCAAATCTGCGAAATACATGCTTGTGCATGGCAAGCTTCACATTGCTACTAGGGATTTCTGGAAAAGACATGCAAATTAGCTTCCATCAACCAATGGCTCTTATTCTAGAAACCAAAACTAATGGATTGTTGCCTACATTAGAAATAACAACTATGTTTAGAGTGAGAGCAAAAGCGAGAACATATAATAAAGAGAAAACTAAACCTGCACCAAAAACAGTTGATCATTCTAATATATCTATCTTTAAACGGGTACCCTTTTTTCATTAAGGAGACCTCCTGATACACCAAGGGTAGCCCCAAATCTGCAAAATACATGCTTGTGCATGGCAAGCTTCACGATGCTACTAGGGATTTCTGGGAAAGACATGCAAATTAGCTTTCATCAGCCAATGGCTCTTATTCTAGAAACCCAAAATAATTGATTGTTGCCTACATTAGAAATAACAACTATGTTTTGAGTGAGAGAAAAAGCGAGAACATATGAGATATAAAAAACTATATTTGCACCAAAGAGCGTTTCTCAATTCAATATAGCTATCTTTAAACGGGTACCCTTTTTCATTAGGAGAGCTCCTGATACACTAAGGGTAGCACCAAGTCTGCGAAATACATGCTTGTGTATGGCAAGCTTCACAACGCTACTATGGATTTCTGGGGAAAAATGCTAATTAGCTTCCATAAGTCTGTGGCTCTCAGTCTAGAAACCCAAAATAATGGATTGTTGCCTACATTAGAAATAACAACTATATTTTAAACTAGAGCATATGAGACAAAGAAAACTATATCTGCACCTAAGAATGTATCTCAATCCAATATAGCTATCTTTAAACAGTTACCCTTTTTCATTAAGGAGAGCTCCTGATACACCAAGAGTAGCCCCAGGTCTGCGAAATACATGCTTGTGCATGGCAAGCTTCACAATTCAACTAGGGATTTCAGGGAAATAAATGCAAATTAGCTTCCATCATCCTATGGCTCTCATTCTAGAAACCCAAAATAATGGATCATTGCCCACATAAGAAATAACAACTATGTTTTGAGTGAGAGCAAAAGCGAAGACATATGAGAAAGAAAAAAACTACATCTGCACCACAGAGAGTTTCTCAATTTAATATTGCTATTTTTAAACGGGTACCCTTTTTCATTAAGGAGAGCTCCTGATACAACAAGGGGAGCCCCAAGTATGCGAAATACATGCTTGTGCATGGCAAGCTTCACAATGCTACTATGGATTTCTGGGAAAGAAATGCAAAGTAGCTTCCATAAGCCTATGGCCCTCATTCTAAAAAAATCAAAATAATGGATTGTTACCTACACTAAAAATAACAACTATGTTTGAGTGAAAGCAAAAGCGAGAACATATCAGAAAGAAAAAACTATATCTGCACCAAAGAGAGTTTCTCAATCCAATATAGCTATCTTTAAACGGGTACCCATTTTAATTAAGGAGAGCTCCTGATACACCAAGCGGAGCCCAAAGTCTGCAAAAAACATGC
Source organism: Bufo gargarizans (assembly GCF_014858855.1). NCBI lineage: Eukaryota > Metazoa > Chordata > Amphibia > Anura > Bufonidae > Bufo > Bufo gargarizans. Next base: position 190,987,499 of record NC_058080.1, read on the forward strand.
TTGGGCATGGCAAGCTTCGCGCTGCTACTATGGATTTCTGGGAAAGACATTCAAATTAGCTTCCATAAGCCTATAACTCTCAATCTAGAAACGCAAAATAATGGATTGTTGCCTACATTAGAAACAACAACTACAGGTCCTTCTCAAAAAATTAGCATATTGTGATAAAGTTCATTATTTTCTGTAATGTACTGATAAACATTAGACTTTCATATATTTTAGATTCATTACACACCAACTGAAGTAGTTCAAGCCTTTTATTGTTTTAATATTGATGATTTTGGCATACAGCTCATGAAAACCCCAAATTCCTATCTAAAAAAATTAGCATATCATGAAAAGGTTCTCTAAACGAGCTTTTAACTTAATCATCTGAATCAACTAATTAACTCTAAACACCTGCAAAAGATTCCTGAGGCTTTTAAAAACTCCCAGCCTGGTTCATTACTCAAAACCGCAATCATGGGTAAGACTGCCGACCTGACTGCTGTCCAGAAGGCCATCATTGACACCCTCAAGCAAGAGGGTAAGACACAGAAAGAAATTTCTGAACGAATAGGCTGTTCCCAGAGTGCTGTATCAAGGCACCTCAGTGGGAAGTCTGTGGGAAGGAAAAAGTGTGGCAGAAAACGCTGCGCAACGAGAAGAGGTGACCGGACCCTGAGGAAGATTGTGGAGAAGGACCGATTCCAGACCTTGGGGGACCTGCAGAAGCAGTGGACTGAGTCTGGAGTAGAAACATCCAGAGCCACCGTTTACAGGCGTGTGCAGGAAATGGGCTACAGGTGCCGCATTCCCCAGGTCAAGCCACTTTTGAACCAGAAACAGCGGCAGAAGCGCCTGACCTGGGCTACAGAGAAGCAGCACTGGACTGTTGCATGTCATTCTGAAATCAAGGTGCCAGAGTCTGGAGGAAGACTGGGGAGAGGGAAATGCCAAAATACCTGAAGTCCAGTGTCAAGTACCCACAGTCAGTGATGGTCTGGGGTGCCATGTCAGCTGCTGGTGTTGGTCCAATGTGTTTTATCAAGGGCAGGGTCAATGCAGCTAGCTATCAGGAGATTTTGGAGCACTTCATGCTTCCATCTGCTGAAAAGCTTTATGGAGATGAAGATTTCATTTTTCAGCACGACCTGGCACCTGCTCACAGCGCCAAAACCACTGGTAAATGGTTTACTGACCATGGTATTACTGTGCTCAATTGGCCTGCCAACTCTCCTGACCTGAACCCCATAGAGAATCTGTGGAATATTGGGAAGAGAAAGTTGAGAGACGCAAGACCCAACACTCTGGATGAGCTTAAGGCCGCTATCGAAGCATCCTGGGCCTCCATAACACCTCAGCAGTGCCACAGGCTGATTGCCTCCATGCCACGCCGCATTGAAGCAGTCATTTCTGCAAAAGGATTCCCGACCAAGTATTGAGTGCAGAACTGAACATAATTATTTGAAGGTTGACTTTTTTTGTATTAAAAACACTTTTCTTTTATTGGTCGGATGAAATATGCTAATTTTTTGAGATAGGAAATTTGGATTTTCATGAGCTGTATGCCAAAATCATCAATATTAAAACAATAAAAGGCTTGAACTACTTCAGTTGGTGTGTAATGAATCTAAAATATATGAAAGTCTAATGTTTATCAGTACATTACAGAAAATAATGAACTTTATCACAGTATGCTAATTTTTTGAGAAGGACCTGTATTTCGCAGACTTGGGGCTCCCCTTGGTGTATCAGGAGCTCTCCTTAATAAAAAAGGGTACCCATGTAAAGATAGCTATATTGGATTTAGAATTTCTCTTTGGTTTAGGTATAGTTTTCTCTTTCTCAAATGCTCTTGATTTTGGTTTCACTCTAAACATAGTTATTTCTAATATAGACAACAATCTGTTATTTTGGGCTTCTAGAATGAAAGCCAAAGGCTGATGGTAGCTAATTTGCATGTCTTTCCCAGAAATCCCTAGTATCATCGTGAAGCTTGCCATGAACAAACATGTATTTAGCAGACTTGGGGCTCCCCTTGGTGTATCAGGAGCTCTCCTTAATGAAAAAGGGTACCCGTTTAAAGATAGCTATATTGGATTGAGAAACTCTTTTTGGTTCAGATATAGTCTTCTCTTATTTATATGCTCTCGCTTTTGCTTTAACGAAAAACATAGTTATTTCTAATGTAGGCATAATCAATTATTTTGGGCTTCTAGAATGAGAGCCAAAGGCTGATGGAAGCTAATTTGCATGTCTTTCCCAGAAATCCCTAGTAGCATCGAGAAGCTTGCCATGCACAAGCATGTATTTCTCAGACTTGGGGCTCCCTTGGTGTATCAGGAGCTCTCCTTAATGAAAAAGGGTACCTGTTTAAAGATAGCTATATTGGATTGAGACACTCTCTTTGGTGCACATATAGTTTTCTCTTTCTCATATGCTCTCGCTCTTGCTTTCACTAAAAACATAGTTGTTATTTCTAATGTAGGCAACAATCCATTATTTTGGGTTTCTAGAATGAGAGCCATAGGCTTATGGAAGCTAATTTGCATGTCTTTACCAGAAATCCATAGTAGCATAGTGAAGCTTGCCATGCACAAGCATGTATTTCGCAGACTTGGGGCTCCCCTTGGTGTATCAGGAGCTCTCCTTAATGAAAAAGGGTACCCGTTTAAAGATAGCTATATTGGATTGAGAAACTCTCTTTGGTGCAGATATAGTTTTCTCTGTCTCATATGCTCTCGCTTTTGCTTCACTCAAAACATAGTTTATTTCTAATGTAGGCAACAATCCATTATTTTGGGTTTCTAGAATGAGAGCCATAGGCTTATGGAAGCTAATTTGCATGTCTTTCCCAGAAATCCATAGTAGCATTGTGAAGCTTGCCATGCACAAGCATGTATTTCGCAGACTTGGGGCTCCCCTTGGTGTATCAGGAGCTCTCCTTAATGAAAAAGGGTACCTGTTTAAAGATAGCTATATTGGATTGAAATACTCTTTTTGGTGCAGATATAGTTTTCTCTTTCTCATATGTTCTCGCTTTTGCTTTCACTAAAAACATAGTTGTTATTTCTAATGTAGGCAACAATCCATTATTTTGGGCTTCTAGAATGAGAGCCATAGGCTGATGGAAGCTAATTTTCATGTCTTTCCCAGAAATCCCTAGTAACATTGTGATGCTTGCCATGCACAAGCATGTATTTCGCCGACTTGGGCCTCCCCATGGTGTATCAGGAGCTCTCTTTAATAAAAAAGGGTACCCGTTTAAAGATAGCTATATTGGATTAAGACACTCTATTTGGTGCAGATATAGTTTTGTTTTTCTCATATGCTCTCGCTTTTGCTTTCACAAAAAACATAGTTGTTATTTCTAATGTAGGCAACAATCCATTATTTTGGGCTTCTAGAATGAGAGCCATAGGCTGATGGAAGCTAATTTGCATGTCTTTCCCAGTAATCAATAGTAGCATCGTGAAGCTTGCCATGCACAAGCATGTATTTTGCAGACTTGGGGCTCCCCTTGGTGTATCAGGAGCTCTCCTTAATGAAAAAGGGTACCCATTTAAAGATAGCTATATTGGATTGAGACACTCTCTTTGTTGCGGATATAGTTTTCTCTTTCTCATATGCTCTTGCTCTTGCTTTCGCTTTCACTGAAAACATAGTTGTTATTTCTAATGTAGGCAACAATCCATTATTTTGGGCTTCTAGAATGAGAGCCATAGGCTGATGGAAGCTAATTTGCATGTCTTTACCAGAAATCCCTAGTAGCATAGTGAAGCTTGCCATGCACAAGCATGTATTTCGCAGACTTTGGCCTCCGCTTGGTGTATCAGGAGCTCTCCTTAATGAAAAAGGGTACCTGTTTAAAGATAGCTATGTTGGATTGAGACACTCTCTTTGGTGCAGATATAGTTTTCTCTTTCTCATATGCTCTCGCTTTTGCTTTCACTTTCACTAAAAACATAGTTATTTTTAATGTAGGCAATAATCCATTATTTTGGGCTTCTAGAATGAGAGCCATAGGTTGATGGTAGCTAATTTGCATGTCTTTCCCAGAAATCCCTAGTAGCATTGTGAAGCTTGCCATGCACAAGCATGTATTTCGCAGACATGGGGCTCCCCTTGGTGTATCAGGAGCTCTCCTTAATGAAAAAGGGTACCTGTTTAAAGATAGCTATATTGGATTGAAATACTCTTTTGGTGCAGATATAGTTTTCTCTGTCTCATATGCTCTCGCTTTTGCTTTCACTCAAAACATAGTTGTTATTTCTAATGTAGGCAACAATCCATTATTTTGGGCTTCTAGAATGAGAGCCATAGGCTGATGGAAGCTAATTTGCATGTCTTTCCCAGAAATCAATTGTAGCATCGTGAAGCTTGCCATGCACAAGCATGTATTTTGCAGACTGTGGGCTCCCCTTGGTGTATCAGGAGCTCTCCTTAATGAAAAAGGGTACCCATTTAAAGATAGCTATATTGGATTGAGAAACTCTCTTTGGTGCAGATATAGTATTCTCTGTCTCAAATGCTCTCGATTTTGGTTTCACTCTAAACATAGTTATTTCTAATGTAGACAACAATCCGTTATTTTGGGTTTCTAGAATGAGAGCCATAGGCTTATGGAAGCTAATTTGCATGTCTTTCCCAGAAATCCATAGTAGCATCGTGAAGCTTGCCATGCACAAGCATGTATTTCGCAGACTTGGGGCTCCCCTTGGTGTATCAGGAGCTCTCCTTAATGAAAAAGGGTACCCATTTAAAGATAGCTATATTGGATTGAGAAACTCTCTTTGGTGCAGATATAGTTTTCTCTGTCTCATATGCTCTTGCTCAAAACATAGTTGTTATTTCTAATGTAGGCAACAATCCATTATTTTGGGTTTCTAGAATGAGAGCCATAGGCTTATGGAAGCTAATTTGCATGTCTTTCCCAGAAATCCATAGTAGCATCGTGAAGCTTGCCATGCACAAGCATGTATTTCGCAGACTTGGGGCTCCCCTTGGTGTATCAGGAGCTCTCCTTAATGAAAAAGGGTACCCATTTAAAGATAGCTATATTGGATTGAGACACTCTGTTTGGTGCAGATATAGTTTTCTCTTTCTCATATGCTCTTGCTTTTGCTTTTACTAAAAACGTAGTTGTTATTTCTAATGTAGGCAACAATCCATTATTTTGGGCTTCTAGAATGAGAGCCATAGGCTGATGGAAGCTAATTTGCATGTCTTTCCCAGTAATCCATAGTAGCATCGTGAAGCTTGCCATGCACAAGCATGTATTTTGCAGACTTGGGGCTCCCCTTGGTGTATCAGGAGCTCTCCTTAATAAAAAAGGGTACCCGTTTAAAGATAGCTATATTGGATTAAGACACTCTATTTGGTGCAGATATAGTTTTGTTTTTCTCATATGCTCTCGCTTTTGCTTTCACAAAAACATAGTTGTTATTTCTAATGTAGGCAACAATCCATTATTTTGGGCTTCTAGAATGAGAGCCATCGGCTGATGGAAGCTAATTTGCATGTCTTTCCCAGTAATCAATAGTAGCATCGTGAAGCTTGCCATGCACAAGCATGTATTTTGCAGACTTGGGGCTCCCCTTGGTGTATCAGGAGCTCTCCTTAATGAAAAAGGGTACCCATTTAAAGATAGCTATATTGGATTGAGAAACTCTCTTTGGTTCAGATATAGTTTTCTCTTTCTCATATGCTTTCGCTTTTGCTTTCACTAAAAACATAGTTGTTCTTTCTAATGTAGGCAACTATCCATTATTTTGGGCTTCTAGAATGAGAGCCATAGGCTGATGGAAGCTAATTTGCATGTCTTTCCCAGAAATCCCTAGTAGCATCGTGAAGCTTACCATGCACAAGAATGTATTTCGCAGACTTGGGCCTCCCCTTGGTGTATCAGGAGCTCTCCTTAATGAAAAAGGGTACCTGTTTAAAGATAGCTATATTGGATTGAGATACTATCTTTGGTGCAGATATAGTTTTCTCTTTCTCATTGCTCTCGCTTTTGCTTTCACTAAAAACATAGTTGTTATTTCTAATGTAGGCAACAATCCATTATTTTGGGCTTCTAGAATGAGAGCCATAGGCTGATGGAAGCTAATTTTCATGTCTTTCCCAGAAATCCCTAGTAACATTGTGATGCTTGCCATGCACAAGCATGTATTTCGCCGACTTGGGCCTCCCCATGGTGTATCAGGAGCTCTCTTTAATAAAAAAGGGTACCCGTTTAAAGATAGCTATATTGGATTAAGACACTCTATTTGGTGCAGATATAGTTTTGTTTTTCTCATATGCTCTCGCTTTTGCTTTCACAAAAAACATAGTTGTTATTTCTAATGTAGGCAACATTCCATTATTTTGGGCTTCTAGAATGAGAGCCATAGGCTGATGGAAGCTAGTTGCATGTCTTTCCCAGAAATCAATTGTAGCATCGTGAAGCTTGCCATGCACAAGCATGTATTTCAAGACTTGGGGCTCCCCTTGGTGTATCAGGAGCTCTCCTTAATGAAAAAGGGTACCCATTTAAAGATAGCTATTTTGGATTGAGAAACTCTCTATTGGTTCAGATATAGTTTTCTCTTTCTCAAATGCTCTCGATTTTGGTTTCACTCTAAACATTGTTATTTCTAATGTAGACAACAATCTGTTATTTTGGGCTTTTAGAATGAGAGCCAAAGGCTGATGGAAGCAAATTTGCATGTCTTTCCCAGAAATCCCTAGTAGCATCGTGAAGCTTGCCATGCACAAGCATGTATTTCGCAGACTTGGGGCCCCCCTTGGTGTATCAGGAGCTCTCCTTAATGAAAAAGGCTACCCATTTAAAGATAGCTATATTGGATTGAGAAAGTCTCCTTGGTGCAGATATAGTTTTCTCTTTCTCATATGCTCTCGCTTTTGCTTTCACTAAAAACATAGTTGTTATTTCTAATGTAGGCAACAATCCATTATTTTGGGCTTCTAGAATGAGAGCCAAAGGCTGATGGAAGCTAATTTGCATGTCTTTCCCAGAAATCCCTAGTATTATCGTGAATCTTGCAATGCACAAGCAGGTATTTTGCAGACTTGGGTCTCCCCTTGGTGTATCAGGAGCTCTCCTTAATGAAAAAGGGTACCCATTTAAAGATAGCTATATTGGATTGAGAAAGTCTCTTTGGTGCAGATATAGTTTTCTCTTTCTCATATGCTCTCGCTTTTTCTTTCACTAAAAACATAGTTGTTATTTCTAATATAGGCAACAATCCATTATTTTGGGCTTCTAGAATGAGAGCCATAGGCTGATGGAAGCTAATTTGCATGTCTTTCCCAGTAATCAATTGTAGCATCGTGAAGCTTGCCATGCACAAGCATGTATTTTGCAGACTGTGGGCTCCCCTTGGTGTATCAGGAGCTCTCCTTAATGAAAAAGGGTACCCAGTTAAAGATAGCTATATTGGATTGAGAAACTCTCTTTGTTACAGATATAGTTTTTTCTTTCTCAAATGCTCTCGATTTTGGTTTCACTCTAAACATAGTTATTTCTAATGTAGGCAACAATCCATTAGTTTGGGCTTCTAGAATGAGAGCCATAGGCTTATGGAAGCTAGTTTGCATGTCTTTCCCAGAAATCCATAGTAGCATCGTGAAGCTTGCCATGCACAAGCATGTATTTCGCAGACTTGGGGCCTCCCCTTGGTGTATCAGGAGCTCTCCTTAATGAAAAAGGGTACCCGTTTAAAGATAGCTATATTGGATTGAGAAACTCTCTTTGGTGCAGATATAGTTTTCTCTGTCTCATATGCTTTTGCTTAAAACATAGTTGTTATTTCTAATGTAGGCAACAATCCATTATTTTGGGTTTCTAGAATGAGAGCCATAGGCTTATGGAAGCTAATTTGCATGTCTTTCCCAGAAATCCATAGTAGCATCGTGAAGCTTGCCATGCACAAGCATGTATTTCGCAGACTTGGGGCCTCCCCTTGGTGTATCAGGAGCTCTCCTTAATGAAAAAGGGTACCCGTTTAAAGATAGCTATATTGGATTGAGAAACTCTCTTTGGTGCAGATATAGTTTTCTCTGTCTCACATGCTCTCGCTTTTGCTCTCACTCAAAACATAGATTTTATTTCTAATGTAGGCAACAATCCATTATTTTGGGTTTCTAGAATGAGAGCCATAGGCTTATGGAAGCTAATTTGCATGTCTTTCCCAGAAATCCATAGTAGCATTGTGAAGCTTGCCATGCACAAGCATGTATTTTGCAGACTTGGGGCTCCCCTTGGTGTATCAGGAGCTCTCCTTAATGAAAAAGGGTACCCGTTTAAAGATAGCTATATTGGATTGAGAAACTCTCTTTGGTGCAGATATAGTTTTCTCTGTCTCAGCATGCTCTCGCTTTTGCTCTCACTCAAAACATAGATTTTATTTCTAATGTAGGCAACAATCCATTATTTTGGGTTTCTAGAATGAGAGCCATAGGCTTATGGAAGCTAATTTGCATGTCTTTCCCAG